>NW_010301602.1:0-9584 GCF_000700745.2 Antrostomus carolinensis
TTCTGTGATTCTGTTGCAAGTCTCTCTACCCTACAGGTAGCTCAGTAGTAGCTTTATTAACCATGAAATCCAGGACATCATGTTGCTGTGATCTTTTTCTTCTTTTCCAGTTGTCTCTTGGGAAACTAGCACTGAGTCTACACAAGCTAGTTTCTGATTCATGCCATTCATTCTTAATGTTCTTTCCACATTTTTTGGTTGGTTGTTTGTTTTATCCAGACTTTTAAATTAGCACTTTAAATTAATAAAATCTTGGTGGAGAAGTCCATGCTGGCCCCAAGTGAAATTTCTACTCTGCCTCTGTTTCTTATGCTTCTCTTTGTCTCCATTCTCAGTGATTAATGATTTTTGCCTAGACCAGCTCTGTCACGTTTATCCCATTTAACATCAGAGTAAATGCCAGTCAATTAAAGACAATTACTGCTGGCTTCCAAAGGTTAGATCAGATTTTGCTCCTCATTGTTAAAGCGCAGTCTTTGAGGCATACTTCCTTGGATGACATAAAAGAAATATCTCCCTGAATATTTTAATTAAAAGCTAATGCAATCTAATATTAAAAATCCAAATGACAGACAATGACTGATATCTTTAAAATCCTGTGTGCCTTAGACTTAAGGTGTCTCATAAGTGTTTAAGAAATTATACCTAATTTATGCTAGAGTAATTATATAGATGAAGTGTTCATTGGCACCTCAATTGAGACTCTTAAAACAATTTTATACCTACATTTCTGTATGATTATGGTCATTATTATGTCATTCATTGACATGCAGGACAAAGAAAACAGAGCAGAATTTGACATTGTCTTCAATCTGTTTTCATTTCAAAATTGAAGTATCGCTGATTCTTTCAATGTAGACTGGCCTCTTAAAATGGAATTAGAAGTAAAAAACCTGTTAGTAAAAAACCTATATGAACTTGTGTGTATTAATTAAGCGTTAGCACTGAAGTTTTACCATCACTGATTATTAAAGGGCAGATCTTTTTAGGGTCTGTAATGCTCAGGAAATGGATAGTGGGATGCAGAGCCTTTCCTTCTGAAATTGCTGAGTTTTATCTAGTCCAGGTTCTTGCTTACCAAAATTTGTTCTCCTTATTTAATTATTTTGTTTAACATCCAATTGTTAATTGCTAACATCCAATTTAAGGCCCTTCTCATCCACTCTAGATGATCATGTGTAGTTCTAAAGGAAAGGCATCAGTAACACCAGTACTGTAATCTAAAGATTCCTATTGTTCAGGGAAAGGTTAATGTTACAAAGCTGACAGGAATTTCTGTATGCTGGAACATAAGCCAGCAGAAACGTGTTCTTTCACTGGTTTTATAAGTATTTCTTCAGTTTTAATGTATTTTTTTACATATAATCACTAACCCTGGTACAAAGGTGATAAAATTTTCATTTGTATCTGGTGTGGAAATATTGGTGATAGTCTATAAGCCCCATATTTATGAATTAATAACTGAAGCATAAGCATAACCACAACCTAAAATTAATGAAGATTGTACGTACAGTCCTCCAGGACTCAGTGGCCAAAGGAACTTCTTATTTTTTTTAATTATCCTGGAGTAAAATAAAAGCTAACAGGGTCACAGAGAGACTGACCTCTGTCTCAATGTCTACCCTGCCCCTCCTTAAAGGCCCTCAAATTTTCTACTTGGTAAAAGTATTGGTAGAGAAGATCTGTGAAAGGTTTTCTCCCTCTTCCTGTGAAATGAAGGTCTTGAGGTTTTTCCCACTGTACATTCACCAAAAAAAACCCAAAAAAACAACAACAACAACAAAAAAGAAACAAAAAAAAAGATTATTTAGTCATAAGAAGAAAGTGCATTTTCCAGAAGAGCCAGGAATGGATTGATTGGGGCATTCACTAGTGATGGGAGAATTATGTAAGAAATAATTTAGAGAATGGAGTTGGCTCTGTCTGTCTCTCAGACTCCAAAGCTGAAGCTGAACGGCCTTTATTAAAGGATTCATTAAAACTCATCTATGCCGTTGAAAAGTTTGTTTTAATGAATTAGCATTTTCAGACAAGAATATTTCACTAAAAAGTTACCAAGCCAACTTTCAGGCTTTCTCATATATTCTTTCCAGGCAGCTACAAAAGAGGATCAACATTTTCAATATTTCTGATTAACTTTAAAGATGATTGAAATTTAGAATAAAATACTATTATCTAATATATCTGTAGTGGTGGTAGAACAAGCAGAAATATTAAAAACGGGACAATATGAAGCAAATAGTTGATTAAGGATACTCTGGCCAACAATTTCTGTGTTTCCTGTCACAACTGAATACCAGTTCCAATAGAACTCAGAAACAGTTCCTCGGTGGTGCAGTGCTGTAGATGGCATATTTGGAGGAGCACTTGACAATTTGGAAACCTCTTTCCTCAGTTAATTCCTTCTCAATTCCTGTTGTCTCGAATCATAGAATGGTTTGGGTTGGAAGGGACCTCAAAGATCATCTAGTTCCAATCCTCCCGCCTTCAGCAGGGACACCCTCCACTAGATCAGGTTGCTCTAAAGTCTCACTGCATGCAAGTTGCCTTCCTGCCTATACCTTGCCAAGGACTTTGACGGCATCCTGCTCATCAGTGCTCTCCTGTCACCTGGTGAGTGCTCCCACTGCTGATTTTGTAGAGGAATAGTCATATCAGATGGAGCCACAGTTCAATCTTACCTCTGTTCTTGGCTCCAGCATCAGCCAAATCCTGGTGTTTCAGACAGGATGAATTTTGATCTCTCCAGCATCTGTGGCTATCAGATTATGCCTGATAAATATCAGCACACCAAACAGTGAATAAACCACATTTTCATGGTTTGTCATTCTTCTCCATTTTCTTCCATTTATTTTATTCTTCTTCTAGAATAATTAAATATATATGTAATATATTAAATTAGATAACGGTGTGTAGCATTTAACAAGTGCCCTCCTTTCCCAGCCTCACCTGCACTGTGTGTTTCTTTATAATTATTACGAACTGCCAGTGCTCTGAGGCTTTAACATCTGTGTTGTGGAACACAAATTCTGGTGCTTAACAAATAAAAATGTAGCATTATCTCAGGCTGATATTTAAATATATGATTCTGACTGGTACAGGGTGCTATAGGCTAAAATTAAACTGCATGATGATTTGCTGTTGCTGGTTTAACGTAGACTCCCTTTTACTTTTTGTGCAACATAGTTCTCTTGTTATGGGACAGGATGTCAAAATGAGGTAATAAATACTTTGTGGACTAGTCATTCATTCAGACATACTAACTAACAAGCCTGGAATTTTTCCAGAGTGTTAAATTTGACATACCCCTAGGAAAAGGTCACATAGAGTGAACTGTTTAAGCAGAGGGGAAAAATTAATGAAATTAAAATAAAATCAAAACAAAACATTCTAATACTACTAAAATTTTTCTTTCATTTTTTCATGTTGATTAATAAGGGAAATAAAGATTATTTTAAAAAGTATTTAGTTACCTCTATGCTACCTGAAATAATTGTTTTTAGGTTCTTATTTCCCCTTTTTGCCCACTACAGCTTCTCATCCAGAAAACTTGTGTAAATCGTTACATTTTGTAGTTATGCCACTTCAGTTCACTTTAAGATGCAGAAATGCTGAGTTCAAATGTCCTCTTTCTGTTTAGAGTAGAGATGTCATCTATATCCATGAGATATTCTGATTTTCACCTTGTTCAGTCTTCCTGATGAATGAGTTTTGTTTTGGAATGAATTGGGGCAAATTGAAAACTACTTATCTTTTTAATAACATCTCTCAAGTTTGTTTCATGTGTCATATCACTCTGTCTGTCTCTAGATCTCATATTGGTATAATTCCATTACATTGTGGAAGTTGACTTATTTACAGTTTATTGCTTAATGATCGTGTATTCAAGCCCTGTTAACATTCAGAATATTCCCAACCTTAGTTTTTGCTTCTGTAGGTGCCTCTGGCAGGCTGAGATGCAGCCTTCTCTAAAATAACATGTGAGGATTGTTGTGGTGGGTTGACCTTGGCTGAACGCCAGGTGCCCACCAAGCGGCTCTGTCACCCCCCTTCTCAGCAGGATGGGGAGGGGAGAAAATAAGATGGGGAAAAAAAAGAACTCGTGGATTGAGATAAAGGCAGTTTAATAGAAACACAAAGCAGAGACGTGCGCGCAGAAGCAAATGAAGAACAGAATATTTATTCTTTACTTAGAATCATAGAATCACAGAATGGTTTGGGTTGGAAGGGACCTTAAAGCTCGTCCAGTTCCAACCCCCCTGCCATCAGCAGGGACACCTTCCACTAGACCAGGTTGCTCAAAGCCTCATCCAGCCTGGCCTTCAACACTTCCAGGGAGGGGGCTGACTTCCTGTCAGCAGGTGATGTCTGGCCACTTCCCAGGAAGCAGGGCTTCAGTACGTGTAGCGGTTACTCCAGAGGACAAATGTTGTAAATAATGAATGCCCCCTCTTCCTTCTCCATTCTCTTTGCTTTTATTTCTGAGCAGATGTCAGATGGCATGGAATATCCCTTTGGTCAGTTTGGGTCAGCTGTCTTGGCTATGTCCCCTCCCAAGCTCTTCCCTCACCATCTGGAAGGGTTAGAGTGACAGCATTGATGCTGTGGGAGCACTGCTCAGCAGTAAGCAAAACACTGATGTGTTATCAACACCTTTCTAGCCATTAAAACAAAACACAGCACTCTGAGAGCTGCTATGGGGAAAATTAACTCCATCTCAGCCAGACCCAATACCATTGTCTTGCATTAATCTGCTGCTACAGTTTGGAACCAGCAGGTTCCAAGAACTCTAAAAGATGCTGCTGACAATGCTGGCGAACCACACTTCATAGAATCATGGAATGTTGTGAGTGGGAAGGGACCCACAAGGATCATGGAGCCCAACTCCTGTCCCTGCACAGGACAATCCCAACATTCACACCATGTCCCTGAGGGCCTTGGCCAAATGCTGCTGGAATCTTGTCAAGCTTGATGCCATGACTTAACACTTTACATACTATCAAGAATTTTGGTTTTCTAATTTGCTTGTTTCCTACTAGAGAAGAAACTCATGAATGCGCAGGACCTCCCTCCCCCAAAGATACGCTAATTAATGCTGATATTAGTAATATGATAATTTTTAATCAGTCAGTGTAATCTGTGAACACTGCAAGTTGGCACTGTGACCTACACACGTTACTGACCTCTCATTCCAGTCACCCCTGCTGATTCGCCATACAGACATGTTTAACCCCATTGCTAACAGATCCTAGTATAGAATAACTTCCCAAATATTCCTTCTGACTTCACTTTTTGGGCTAGCAACAAATCCTTAAACAAGCATGAGGTTGGGGACATAATATGTAGAGCAAGACAGAGTTTGGCATGGATATGTGTGGATGGTGGAGTAGGGAGAAGATAGCCAGAATGACCATTTCCCAATATTTTACATAAAACCCTACAAAATCGGAACCTGTGTCTGCTCTTTCTTCCTGTTTCTAGGAATTTTTTGCTCCCCACATTGCTTCAGTGCATAGTGATCTACATCCCTCCCTCTTTCTCTCAACCTGTAGTATTCGAAGTTTACCCTTTAGATCTGTCCTTCTCTTTAATAATTCCATTGCAAACTGTAGTTGTGACACAAGCTGTCAGATTAGCTCTCATTCTGGGCTGCTGAACAAACACCACTATCATTAATTTCTCTGTGAGAAGGTAGTATAAGCACAGAGACAAGAAAAAAGTGGGCAGAAAGCTGTTTGCCTGCTTCACGTGGAATTCAGACAATACAGGGGGATGATGCTGATAGCACATAAGGGCAACACTTCATTTAATGCATCAGTGCCTCAAATGCACATCACCCTCAGCTTTGCCCACACAAAGATGTTTAAGATTTTTAATAGGGTTGACTTGAGCTATCTAGTTGGTTCTAGGCTATATTCATCTGTCTTTTTTTTTTTTATAACAATGTATTCATGCCTATGTGCTTCACATTTCCTATCAGCTCCAATAAAGAGCTGGAGGAAACCTCCAGTTTCATAATCTAGAAATACGGGCTCGCAGATAATCTGGGGAGTGATGTGCAAATTGCAGTTCACTTCCTTGCTTTAAATGTAACTTTTGCAGACCCCATGAATGATAGGAAGGAAAACTCTCTGCCTGCCCTCCCATCATAAGACAACAATGGACATGACCCAACAGATCTTGCAGCACAGAGGCCAATAACCGTGTCCTGGGCTGGACCCAGAGCAGCGTGGGCAGCAGGTTGAGGGAGGGGATTCTGCCCCTCTGCTCCACTCTTCTGAGACCCCACCTGCAGTGCTGCCTCCAGTTCTGGGGTCCTCAGCACAGGGAAGACATGGGCCTGTTGGAGCGGGTCCAGAGGAGGCCATGAAAATGACTGGTGGGATGGAAGACCTCTGTTACGAGGACAGGCTGAGAGAGGTTGTTCAGCCTGGAGAAGAGAAGGCTCCAGGGAGATCTTATTGTGACCTTTCAGTACTTGAAGGGGGCCTATAAGAAAGATGGGGACAGACTTTTCAGCAGGGCCTGTAGCGATAGGAAATGGGGTGATGGTTTGAAACTAAAAGAGGGAGATTTAGACTGGATATAAGGAAGACATTTTTTGCACTGAGGGTGGTGAGACCCTGGCCCAGGTTGCCCAGAGAGGTGGTAGAAGCCCCATCCCTGGAGATATTCAGGGTCAGGTTGGATGGGGCTCTGAGGAACCTGATCTGGTTGAAGATGTCCCTGCTCACTGCAGGGGGTTGGAGTAGATGGCCTTGAAAGGTCTCTTCTAACCCAAACCATTTTGTGATTTTATGATTCTATGATAATATTTGGAGGGTCACATTCTGGAGGGGAAATTGCTGGTCTAGGCCAAAAGGAAACTGCGGCTTTAAACTGAACAGGATGTGTCTTATGATATGTTCTAATTTTGTTCTCTTTTTATGTCTTTAACAGCTAGGCTTAGACACTTTCACCTCCTTTTCAGGCACCATTCTCTCATTCTGTAGCAGTCTTTTTCAGCATCTGTCCTGCCTAATTTCACTGTATATGTGAAATATCTAATTATTTTCTAAAAAAAAAAAAATTCTATGAGAGCTTAAAGCTGCTATTTTAATTTGGAATATTAAATGAACAGTTGGAATGGAAATTGAAACTGGAAAAACTCTTTCCAGAAAAAATTAAACTTATTCCAAGTTCTGGTAACTCCTTTGTATTTTAGGCTATATCCAATCAATGTGTTTGTACAATAAGCTGACTAGCATGTAGGAAGGAGACTTCCGTGTAATAAAGAAAGAGGAATTCAGGGAGTGTTTTCAGTGTGCTTTTCTATAACTGCATTTGGTTTAGATATTCTATACCCCTTATTTAGACTTGGCATACATTTAGGGGTGTAAAGATATATTTACATCCTGACTGAAATTTTCCATCTTGGACTTTTCTTCAAAGCAAGGCTCAGGACTAGAAGACTAGATGTTGAAGCAGCCTGACAGACTGTGTGTCAGAAGAGACACCATTTTACTTTCATTTTTCATTTCTAGCCAGGGGCTTTCCCCCACTTTATGTAAGAGCTCTGCAGATGGTTATATGCCAATTCTTTTTTTTCTTAAGGGGGAAAAAAAAATGACTCTTGAATATAGTGTGCAGAATATTTCAGGATATTACTGTTCTGTTAATGGGCCATTCCTCTGTACACAAACCATCTTACTGTGCATTTTGCTGTGTGTACCCTCCTGAGGCATCTCCCTGGAGTGCTGGCTACGCACCCATGTAAGGGCTGCAGCCTTTCCACCAGGTTTTAACTCACCAGGGTTGTGTACTTCCTTGAAAGGATGCACTGGCCAGCAAAACCTCTGTCCGTGGGGAGAGAGAAGCAGCCCCCAAGGTAAACAGCTCAAAATGAGGCATTTAGAGAAAGCACTTTGTGATTGTGGGGAGGAGATGATAATGGGGTGGACTGTAAGCACCCTGCAGGACTCCGCATAATGTTCTCTTCATTTGCCAAGCCATTAAACTGGAGCTGATTTTATTATCATAATTTTTTCCACTGGCATCTGAAGAAGTTTTATGGCTTTCAATAAAGCCTTCTCTCTACTCGGAATCCTGTTTGATCCTTACTATCACATTTTCTAGTGAGATTTATGTTCTTGTTTTGCTTAAGATTCACATTTTAATGCAGCCATAAAAACAAGTTAGATTTGCTTGTTTGAGGGAATCTTATTTGGTTAATTATCAGACACCACGTGGCAAATCATTTAATTTGGCATCTATTATACAATGATTGTTATTTATTTTCTTGACTTACTTCACAATGGGGAGAAGGAACAGACAAACCAGAACACAGTAGGAATCTTTGCATAAGAAAGGAACCTCTTTCAGTAATGGGGATGTTCCTTTGGACATCGACTGCTCAGATTTGGAATTAATACTGCTATCCCAGACCATTTTAAAGTTAACTCTGTGTTCTCTCTATTTTTAGATATAATTTTATTTTTCTCACCAGTAGAATCGTGTGACATTCTCATGGCACTGTGGATATTAAAGCTTTGGTCATCCTAGAGATTTCCTTCCAAGATAGTGTTTGATTGTGGGAGGTTTCCTCGCAGTGTAGCTTTGAGGTTCCTAACTGTCTAAAAGATGGGACTAAATCTATGTGGATTTAAAAAAAAATAATAATTTATGTGTTCCTCCTAAGAGAACAAAAATATTTTTGGGATGGTCTTAGTGACTCTCATATTCTAGATTAAGAACTAACCACCTAGATTAACTAAATGAGTCCTAAAGTCAATAAAACCAAAGTAGGATCTTCATACTACAAAAAACAATATTTTTTGTTCCATTCTACTAGAAAGCAAGTGACAATGTTTATTTTCATCAACAGTAAATACAGCCTATATCTGCCCTTCTCACTGGAGGAGTTTTAACAAGCGATGTAGGTTTAAGATAAACTGATCCACCATTATCCTCCTCACTTGGTGGTCAGCACTGAGTTATTCTCTGAAATTAGATTGTCCTCTTACAAAAGTGCATTGAGACTTTGGTCTTCCCCAGCCTCAGACTGCTTTATTTGTTCCCTAGAAATGTCACTGTATTATTATTTCTTTATTACTTGAGTGGTCTTGGAGGATGCTTTCATAGGATAATACTCTTCTATAATAACCAAAGGAGGCTCTGGAGAGAAGTCTTGCATCCAAGATAATAATGACTCAAAAACCAGATGGGAGAAGATCAGGGTTTTGCTAACCAGGTAGAGACTGAAGTCAGTGAAAAATTTTCTCTCCAGAAAGTGCAATGATGGTGACTCAGGTCTGTCACCTTTGTATTGATCTTCCCATTAAAATTCAAAGACTTGTTTATAAATACTCAGTTTATACATTTGTTTATTACTGAAAGAAATATAGCATTGCTGTGGGCATCTAGTTGTCATTGGGTTTGACAGTTTTTTATTATTAATGGTATTCCAGTCTTTGTCAGCTCCTAATTATTTGCTGTGTTACTGGAAGCAGAGAAGGTCCAAGCTAGAAAAGAGACTTCCTTGATCTGAGTTCATTTTCAGCACAGTTGCAAATACATATGTGCAAATTTTATAAAAAAAAAAAAAA
>NW_010301603.1:0-27267 GCF_000700745.2 Antrostomus carolinensis
CTCTGGCCTTATCTCCACCCATGAGCCTTTCGTATATCTGTTCTCTCCCTGCCCAGCTGAGGAGGGGGAGTGATAGAGTGGGCTTTGGTGGGCATCTGGCACCCAGCCAGGGTCAACCCACCACACAGCACTTTGTGTCAACCTGGTTCTTACCACAGCAAGAGTGAGCCAAATTCAGTGACTTCCAGGAGAGTTAGAGACACATGTAGATGGAAGAGACTTTCCAGGTAGTGTAAATAAGCAAGGTAGAGATCTCATATTGAAGAGATAATGAACCAAAAAAGCAACAAGAAAGAGAGAAGAATCCAAATACAAAGAAAATAAACATTAGGTTGTTTGATGAAGACTTAATGACAGATTTAATGAGTGTTGTTTCCAGATTTATTTTCATTTAACTGAGAAAACTGAAGACAAGTATGAATCTCACATTGATCCATGATTTGATAGACACAGTTAGATCAGTAACTGCTTTCAGAGCAGTTCAGAAAGAAACAGAAATTTGTTCTAAGTTAACATAAATTATTATTATCATTATCATTATCATTATCATTATCATTATCATTATTATTAAATTTTATGGATGAGTTTTTAAAAAAGATATAATAAACATTACAGGTAGAATATTTATTTTAATCTCAGATGATACACTGCTTCTCTTGAAGGTCTTAAATTAAGAAAAATAATATTAAGACACTTTCATTTAAATATGTCTATATTTTAAAGTGTCAAAACAAAGCATGTCTGCTTTTCCTCCAGAACACTTTAAAAAACTTTTTTTCCATATTTGAGAAAATGTTCTGAAATTATATATATTTTAGTCAAACATACATTTTGGTCAAACCAAATCTGGAATTTTTGCTCTTGCTTAAATAATTCAGAGAGTGTGGGTGAGGAGAAACATTAGGTCACTTCTAGCAATAAGGCAAAATAAAGTGAAAGCCATTGCAGAATCTGGAGTTAAATGTCCAAGAACCTCAGTCACCATATTCTGATTGGTCAAACTATGCCCTCCTCACCTTCCTAAGCAGAGGTAGTACTTTTCTTTAAATGTTAAACAGCATCTACTTTATAGAATTCAGCTGGGTAGATTATTCATTTATGGACACTATAATTTTATGGAAGCATCTGGTATTAGGAAGCTAATTTCCTTAGCTCCGTATGTCCTATTTCAATTTTAATGTGTCTCCTCTGCAGTGTGAAGGAGGAAAAACATTTATATTTGAGCTTAATAAAATACCATTTAAGGACAGACAGAAGAAACCTTTGTTATGGGATTGCACTTGAGAGCATCTCTCATTAACTGGATCCACCCTTCTCTACAGAAACAGTAATTCCTATGGGCAATAAATCTTCCTAGATCCTGTTAATGATTTCATCCCATTACATTTATTTCTATCTGACACATATTTACTGGGGAAACTAGTTGGGCAAATAAGGATATAGAAGCCTGATCAAGTTTTTAAAAGATTTTTCAAAGTGTTGATAATGGTAGTATTTCAGACTTGCTCCCACGCATTTTAAAACCAGGGACATTCAAATTTTTTTCTTATGTCAGGACGCAAGGATGGCATGACAAGAAAGAGACCAAAACCAGAGCGGCTTTCCCCTAGACATAACATTTGGTTTACAGTCTTTACTGCCCTGCTTTCCTAACTGTATC
This sequence comes from Antrostomus carolinensis, assembly GCF_000700745.2. NCBI lineage: Eukaryota > Metazoa > Chordata > Aves > Caprimulgiformes > Caprimulgidae > Antrostomus > Antrostomus carolinensis. Next base: position 1,661 of record NW_010301603.1, read on the forward strand.
TGCACCTACCTCCCTTGAAAGTCATCCAGGAACTTGGAAGTTCACCCCAATTTAATTTAACAAGTGGCTGATGGAAATCAGTGTAACTCTCCAGCATGCCAGAGAAGTGTTTTGGAGACACAAAGAGAGCATTTCTACACAGAAAATACAGTGTGTATTTTCCCTTCTAATTCATACACTCAGATGAGACTGTGAGAATACCTCCAAAGTGCAGGGAATGAATGGCTGTGTTGTTTCACTGTCCTCTCTCCCAGCCACCTGCAGGACATCCAGACGTTGCCATCACAGGTTGGCCAGCACATGATGTGAGCCCCTGCCTAGCACCACCAGCTGGGTTTGCAACTGATGTTTCTCTATCAGCAGCAATGGACATCTGGAAGCACAGATCTGTCCTCTCTCTCTCTCACTAGAAGGGAGTCCCAAGGTATACACAGCACATCCAGCCCTGCTCTACACCTTGTTCTCCTTTTATCCCTCCACCATTCAGGGTGCTTCCCTTCCCTTCTCTTCCTTCCCACTTTGTCACAAAAAATAAAAGCCAGCAATGAGCTGGGTCCAGGCCAGCCATGTCCACTTCTGCTTTAAGCTGTTTCACACATTTCATATCTGCTTCATTTTCAGGTATGTTGATGTCCTGGTTTTACTAGGATAGAGTTAATTTTCTTCTTAGCAATTAGAAGAGCTGTGTTTTCATTTCATCAGAACTTGTTATGAGAAGAACATTGATAAAAGTACCAATGTTATCAGTTGCTGCTGGAGCTCAAGGCCACCGTGTTTGGCTGGTTCACAGCTGCATTAGGACTGGGAGGGAGAAGCGCAGTGAACAGCAAAACCCCAAACCTGTCATTTGGATGTGCCAGTGAAATATTCCATATCATGTCATGTCAAGTCAGTATATTAACCAGGGCTGACCAGAAGATGAGGGAATTTTCTCGGGGATCACTTGGCATCACTCTTCTGGGGTTTGGGTTTCGGGACTGTCTCTGCTCCGAGATCACTGGCTGGCACAGGCTGGGCATCAGTCAGTGGTTGGTGAGCAACTGCACTGGGCATCACTCATTTGTATATTCTGTTATTACTGTTGTTATCATTATCATTTTATTTTAAATAGCAAATAGTTTTCATCTGAACCTGTGAGTCTCCTTGCCCTTTTCCTTCCAATTCTCTCCCCTACTCTCTGGGCAAGGTGGGGGGGAGGGTGAGAGAGCAGGCTGTGTTTGGCTGTAAGGTGTAAGCAAAAAGGGTGAATCCACCCAAACCACCACAGTTGAAAATACAGTTCCTTGAGGTTACTGTTACTATTGGCTCTGGTAAGACATCAGCATAAGCTTAGCAAAAGATTGACTCTGGATTTCTCTACTAGGTTGCCTCTGGTCAGTATACTGTCTGTGAAAGTGCATAGATACTAGCTTTCTAAAATGTCCTTGCAAAATTAAAATTGAGTAATATAAAGTAAGAGAAAAAGTTTCTCCAAAGGATGACCCTAGTATATCCATGCTTATTGACTGAGATGTTCTGACTGTTGGTTTGCAATCAGGAGGGGAAAACATTCAAACTTATTATAACACATAATCCTTCCCCTTTTGCACTCTCCAGTAAGCTTTGTAGAAAGGAGAAAATAAAGAAAAAAAAAAAAGTGTTTTTGCATGTCTGGAATAACATTGTTGCTCTTTGCAATATGAAATATGCATAGAAAAAGACCCCACATGCACTTTCTACATGTAATGTGCTTCTGAGTTGTATGCCTTGCCTGGGTTCGCTTAACTGGTTTACAATCACAGTTTTGTTGGAATACATGCTACTGCCTCAGGACAGCCTCAAGATATCTGTGAAACACCATCTCCTTCCACACAAGGAATTTCCATACTAGATGGGGAAGGTGTTGCTGGAGTTTGCATACTCCAGCCTCAGCAGATACTTCAATTTCAAATTCAGAGTTTTGATCTATAAGGGCTTCCAGAGGTCCCTTATATATGAGGTTTTCAAGCTCCCCAAGGAAATACATTCTGTGGATAACAAAACTCTTTGTAACTTGAGGAGAATAATTCCTTCTCAGCTCTGGTAGTAGAAGGACAGTGAGATGCCCTGTCTGACCTGCACTGTTACCTGCATTATGTCACTGAAAACACAAAAGAGCTGTGAGAATGGTGCAGCAAATCCCTCAAGTTTTTAATCTGTCTGACCCCTAGACTGTGCTCCACTGTCAGGGCAAATACACACACATGCACACATGTATATAGCACATGGGCAAAGAAAGAAAAATGCTTAGGAGCTACTTGAGGTGGACACATAAGGAGCAAAGCTCAGAACAATCAAGGCATCCCAGCCACTGACCAACAGAAACTCATTGAGTATTTTGCACCTATCAGGACTCTGGAGAGCCAGATGTGCTGGGGGTGGAGGGCATGGGGTGGAGGCCACTGCTGTGGGGTTGCAGGCAAAGTGAAAGAATCCTGAGGGCATTTGCTGCCCATGTGCACAGGCTATAGGAGAAATTATGAGTCTGGCTGTCGTGGTGTCCTGGGCCCATCACACTCCATCCATTTGCAAAGCCCAGGAGGGTGAGCAGGTTGTAGTTGCAGAAAGTGGAGGGGTAAGCAAGAAAAGCTGTAACTAAAAGAGAGGTGGAAGGAGTCTGGAAGCTATGGATTTTAGGATTAGCTCAGATGAGGGAAGGCTTGGTAAGAAAGAGACAGGAAAAATCACTGTCCCCCTCCCCTCGCAGCCCCTCACTGACTTTTCCTCATTACTCCTCTTCAGCCATAGGGCCCTGCGCTTCATTCCCCATCTCAGCCCTCAGCCTGATCCCTCCCGCAAAAGACACGGTCATTACCAGCACAAAAGAGTTTTGCTTCTCCAAAGACAGGTACAGAATAAGGCATGCTGGCTCCACTGCTGGAAGCTCATGATATTCTGAGCCTGGTGAAAAGTCTCTGACACTCAGTGGTCTTTGGTTGAGGCCTTGAACAGCCGAGATAAATCCAAAAGCTGCCTTGGACTTGCTTTTATTTATTTCAAGGTCTAATCTGTCCCTGGCCAGCAGCAATAGAGAGCAAGAATGATTTACAACCACCTTTTCTAGTGTAGCCAAAGACTATTCTTTTTTCCAGGCCAGAGATATTTATTCTGTCCTAAACCAATCATTTTTTTTTTCCTTTTTTTTTTTTTTTTTTGCAATGTATTTTTTGCCTCTGCTCTTTGATGTCAATGCCAAAACTCCCATTTATTTAATCAAATGTAGGATTTGTCAGTGCAAGATAGAGGGAAACCAGCAGGTTTCCAGTTTAACATGCACGGGTAGGACATTTCACTATGTTGTGACTAAACCAGTCTCCATCTTTTCTAATCAAACCTGCTAGTACAGTAGCCACGTGCATGAAACGACCCTGCATGGCATGCAATTTAATGGGCATTGTAGCAGCAGAGTGGCAGTGTGGCATGTACCACACCACCAGTGAAGCTGTGGTGGGTTGATTCTCACATCAGGTCAGCTAGCCACCCTCACTGGGCAAGAAGGGAGTTACACACTTGATTTTTTGTCAGGCTTTGCCACGTGTCACAAAATGCTACACTTTCCCTTCACATTTTTGCAAGCAGTTTCCTTTGTGTCCTCTCTAGTAGCACAGAGAGACATTCATTCAGCCTACAACAATGCCTAGACAGACAAGGAGCATCAGCTTTTGACACTAGCTGACTGGTGATTTCGTACTACCCTGCACTGAAATCCCCTTGGCCGGCTGAGCTTCCAGTACAGCTACCTGGCAATGACAGTCCCATTTACCCTGTGATTTAGGGTATGCTCCACTCAGGGCCTTACTGCCATAACCCCAGAGAAAACACTTGAGAAATTCCAAGACCAGCTTTTACCTAATAATTAACAGTATCTATTTATATCAAGACGAGAGGTAAAAAAACTAATCAAGAAGTCACCCAAGGAACTCCTTGCTTTCTATATTAAACTGCTGACAAGTATTTTCTAAGTAACCAGGACATTTCACCGGTAACAAGTCACCAACTTGTATTTACTCTAGCTACTGAGGCATGATTTGCATGCTTCGACCAAAAAAATAAAGCTGTTCCAATGTTCTTCTCATAAGCAATCTGTAGTAGGCATTGAACAGTGAAACCCCTGAGCACATAAACTAAAGTTACATCATAACCTTTTCTCATTACTGATGGCATTCATTTTGTGTTACAAGAAAGACACTATTATGACCCAGAACACTGTGCTTCACCAAATTTGCTATTTTTTTGACCAAAAAACTGAAAGACATGACAAGATTGCCTATAACTCTGAATTATTTTCCATTTAAGCATGCTTTGGAATATGAAGCTGTAAATAGAGTCAATAGGTTATACCATATCATGTCAGATAACACAGAAGAGATGGCAGAAGGGATCTTATAATCAGGCCAGATAATTTCTAAAACAAAATAAGCTTCTCCATTTAAAAAAAAAACTTTTTTCCTACATTTTTTATTTGATGGCATGGCAATCTGCATGTTGTTATTTCAGGTGCGTAGTCTCCACCATAAGTACATAAAACTAGCTCCACAAACAGCCGCCTTCCTGGTAGTTGTAGTAAGAGGATGTGTGTGAAGCAGAACAAAACACAAGTGGCTCAGGGGTCACAGCAATGGCACGTGGTGACAGGCATGGAAAAATATAATCATCAGGCAAAACAAACTACATTTACATCAACATTTTGGAAGAAAACATGCTCCCATTAAATCAGATCATACTTACAAGCAACTGAGGCTGTATCTTGTCATAGCTAGTGTATCGCAGTGCTCATGACATTTTGTTTCTAGAAGCTGGATGTTGCTGGAGCCTGGTTACTTCCAGGACAAAGGCATATTGTAAGACTTCTTAGTGCGTCACACCAGCACAAAACAGTGATTAAAATGAGACAGTCACTAAAGAGAATCTGTATTTCCAACAGGAACTGTCATAAATTAATAACAACTTGGCATGCAGTCTAGCTCCCTTAGGCTTTTCAATTGCATTCTTGTGTCCTAATGTAGTCCAACCATATATCTCTACTTCTCCACACACAAGAGTAGACTCCAGCTTGAATGACACTGCATGTGTCTGGTGATGACGGAAGTGGGTTGGAGGCAGGAACAGCAGACCCTTTGGATCTCAGTATAGTGACTGTACTGTAAAGCCTTTCAAATGTCTGGTTTAAATCCGCAATGTCTCTTACAGGGGTTAGCGTTTGTTGCCATGCTGAACTCCAGGATGGCCTGGGCTCCAGGGGATGCTGTGGCAGGGCTCTCATCCTTCTGATGAAGCTCGGAAAGGAAAAGCTCTCTCCATCCAAGCAGGGACTAGACTTCTATCAGAGAGAGAGATGGGATTTCAAGACTACTGCCTTAACTCAGCCAGTTTTGAAAACAGTAAGCATAATTCCCAGTGGCAGCAGAGTTAGGCCAGTGAGATTCAAGTGAAACTGAAAATTAATGATGCCTCTAAGTGCAAGACAGACCTCAGGATACACAACAGTCCCTGCTTAGCTTTTGTCACTGTTTTGCATTGACAGATTTGCATAATTTCTTTGAGGAAAAGTCAGATCCTCACTATTCATGGAAGATGCCAGAGGCCAATTACTCGTTACTATTTATATAGTTTGTTGGCTCTGTACAGGTTTATTGAAAAAGTGATCCTGCAGAAAGACCTTTGAAATACAAATGAATATAAATGAAATATAAAGCCATTCTGTTCCCTTTTCACTTCTCGCCTGGAAATTTCTTCTGGGTGGAAGCTTTGTTAGACAAAGGCTTAACTGCTGGAACATGATGCCTGTCATAAAAACTGAAGCACATCATGAGAAGGAGAGCTGGGAATTGTTCCACGCTTTTTCCTTTTCTTTGTCCCATACTTTCCTTCATTACCTTTTTCACGCACACTAATGTACTTTTTTTGTGATCAGTGAGAATTCCTCTTAATGTATGGATCTACTCTGTAAAAACTGTATTACATGTTCCATTTTTTATAAGCTTCAGTGACCCCATATTAAATATAGTCCCTCCTAACTGTCAATCAAACACATCTTTAGATTCAGAGTTAATATCATTTGAAAGGGAAGCGAGGACTTCCCTTTTGTTGGATCCACAGCAACAAAAGCTCCCAAACTGTGTTAACTAACAGAGCCCTTGCCACATCTGCATCAGACCAGGAGCCCAATTTCTTCTCTCATAGCAACATACATCTGAAGAACAACTTCCCAGTCAGTGAAACTCTACCTACCATTTATAGAAGTAATCTGCTCCACCACTTAAAGCAGCTCTCCATGACATGGGGGCAGCCCCAGGCCTCAGGGCACTTTGCACTGGACCCCAGGCAGCAGACTGGGACAGGAGTGTGCCTGCAGAGAGCCTGCAAGAAGATGCATAGTTCAGCTCACTCTCATCTGCTGTGCCTCATAGGAAAGCAGGAAAGATTTTGTGCTGAAATTCCTGGATATTACTCTAAGCAGACAGAGGCAGGTCAATAGAATAAAAATGGGCCTTTTTAGAACTCTAACTTTGCAGGCTGCTGCCACATTTCAAATATTTTCTGACTTTGGATGCTCGCTCCTTTTCTCTAACACTAATTTGCAGAGCTCTAATAGTTTTACTATGTTCTGATCAAGGAAAAATGTCCTGTGTATCAGCAGAGATAAAATGGCTCCAGCAGAGATTGTTGATGGTGGATATAGCTCCCACTATTCATATAAAACACACTGCTGCCACTGATCATTATTCCTAATAGCAGTAATCCTTCCTGAATGGGCTTATTAAAGTATCCTCAGCATCACTGTGGGCTGTTAATGATCTGCTGGTAACAGCCCATTTTGCTTAACCCACATCTATTTCTGCTGGGGTTTTTTTTCCCCACACTAATCATCCATTGAAAGCATTTTTAATATTCTCTCCTGCATTGCAGCTAGAGAAAGCCTTCTGATAGTCATTCTGCATCTGCTTATTCCAAATCTTCTGCATAAATATACTTGTAATATCAGCAGCTTCACGTACCCCTGCCTTCCCAGCCTTGCTCCAGAAACAGCTGCAGTGGTGGCCTCTCCCAGTCTTCTTAATTGGGTACCAGGGTCTGCCTTCCATCTCACAGACTCAGCCTGCGCTTACACTCCCTGCCTAGATACACCACAGCACATTGTGGCACCCTGCTTCCCTGGTTGTCCAGAGAGGGTCCATTCTTGGACCATACAGGCTCCAGTCTGAAGCACCTCCATATACTCCTACAGAAACTGCATTGCTGGAGGAGAGGATGAGGGTGAGGATGCATGCCAGTGTATGCTGGGTTTGAGGGGAGCACTTTGATACATACTGATGCATCCTGATGCGTGTTGTGTTTTACTCTGGTTTCTCAAACACTCAGTTTTTTGAGAAAAATGTGCTAGCATAAAAATGGGTCCAAGCACCTGGAAATAATCTCATCTTCTCAAGTCTACATAAAATTCTAGAATCCCACCTACATTGTATAACACAGCATAAGTTCACTATATATTTTTCTCCATTTCAACTTCATTTGGATTCTCTATTTTGCAGAAAGTATCAACAACCCCAGCCAGTCAGCTTTCCAAAGAGCTTGGACTTCTTTTGATGGCAAAAAAAAATTAAAAATCCTCAGTTTTGTAATCCTCAGCTTTCAGTCTGCTCCCCTTTCACAGTAACAAAAATAATTGTAATAGAAGATCTAAGTATGAAAATTTCAATTAATAATGCAAGTAATCCTGCTGTTGGATTCCTACTATCTCAGCTTAAGTGATCTATTGATGCTTTGCAAAGATACAGCAGGAAAATCCTAGCATTGATTTTCTTAATAACCTTGCTGCTGTTTGGTGTTAAATACTGGGCACAAATATGTTGTTCAATTACGCAAAGAAAATGAACATTATATTCCCTATAATTTTTTGCTCAGTTAGCTTTTGGATTTTATAGATGAAACAAACTGAATGAAAACAAAATTTGGAGTACTACTCTAAAAGGCAGTAGGATTAAGGATATTCTTCGTAAGGAGTTATGTTGTTCAACATCTCATAGGAAGACCAGACTTTTAAAAAAAAAAAAAATTCGTTGAACTACCCCTGAGATAGTATCAGAAGACTTCTTTGCCTTGCTGGTTTATTACAAACAGTACTAGAATTCTATAGGGTTGCTCTCCTTACTGTTAAACATTCTGAAACCTCTTTGCAGCTTACCTTTTTACCTTACTTCAAGGCCACAAGAAAAGCAGATGAATTGTATTGGGTTTGCATGGCAAGGTTTTGGTACCAGGAAGACTGCAGGGGTGGCTTCTGTGAGAAGATGCCAGAAGTTTCCCCCATGTCCAACAGAGCCAATGCCAGCTGGATCCAAGATGGACCCACCACTGGCCAAGGCCAAGCCGATCAGTGATGGTGGTAGCACCTCTGTGGTAACATTTAAGAAAGGACAAAAGTTGCTGAGCAACAGCATTTGCAGCTGGAGACATATGTGAGAATATGTGAGCGAAACAACTCTGCAGACACCAAGGTCAGGGAAGAAGGAGGGGGAGGAGGTGCTCCAGGTGCCGGAGCAGGGATTCCCCTGTAACTTGTGGCGAAGCCCATGGTGAGGCAGGCTGTCCCCCTGCAGTCCATGGAGGCCCATGGTGGAGCAGATGACCACCTGCAGCCCATGGAGGACCTCACGTCAAAGCAGGTGGATGCTCCCAAAGGAGGCTGTGACCCCGTGGGAAGCCCACGCTGGAGAAGGCTCCTGACAGAACCTTTGGCCCCGTGGAGAGAGGAGCCCAGGCTGGAGCTGGTTTGCTGGCAGGACTGGTGATCCCATGAGGGACCCACACTGGAGCAGTCTGTTCCTGAAGGACCGCACCCCATGGGAAGGACTGGCTTTGGAGAAATTAATAGAAAATTGTCTCCAGTGGGAGGGACCCCGTGCTGGAGCAGGGGAAGAGTGTGAGGAGTCCTCCCTCTGAGGAGGTAGGAGCTGCAGAAATAACATGTGATGAACTGACCACAACTCCAGTTATCCCCCCTCCTGAGCCACTTTGTGGGAGAAGGCAGAGAAATTAGGAGTGAAGTTGGGACTGTGAAGAAGGGAGAGGGAGGCTGGGGGAGAGGTGTTTTTAAGATTTGGTTTTATTTCTCATTATCCTACTGATTGATTTGTAACAACTTAAACTAATTTCCTCAATTAGTCTATTCTGCCCATGACAATAGTTGGTGAATGGTCTTTCTCTGTCCTTATCTTGACCCATGAGCCTTTCATCATATTTGCTCTTGCCTGTCCATCTGAGGAGGGGAGTGACAGAGCAGGGCAGGTGGGCACCTGGCATCCAGCCAGGGTCAGTCCTGAGAAGTAAATTGCCTATGAACACCTTTGACAGAAATCCCCAGGTGCATTATTTGCTTTTGCTTTGTTTAGCTGTCTTTGGTGTTCTTGGACTCATTTTGCTATGAATTTGTGTGATTGTCTTGGAAGATCTTTAAGGTCAAAAGCAATGGAAAGAAAGGAAATTTCAAAGTGTGTGTGGAAGCCATCAAATTCTCCTGTCATCAATCAAATTACAGTATAGTTAGATATATCATCTTCCCCAGGTAACTTGCTGTCCAAGAACATAATTATTCTTCCAATGACAAAAGATACAAAAAATTGATTGGAAAGCAAAAAACTCCTACAAGATACTCTAAGATACTCTAAAATAACAGAAGGTATGTATTTCTATTTTATGCATACAAAAGGCAAGACCTACAGCCCTAAATCTCTGAACATCCCCCTACAAGATTTGAATCTGAACACAAATATCTTGTGTTTTATGAAGTTCTTAGGCTGTGACTTACTCTATATTCCCAGTCATTTTAGAGTTTTTTCCTTGTTTTTGTTAAAGTGGCATTATAAGAATACACTGAAATTTCAGTTGCCTCTCTCTTCCCTACTGTTTTCATATGAGCTGGAAACTGCCAATTGAAAGTACAGTTTTGTTTTTAAAACGTCAATAAAAACAAAGAAGAATAAAAAAATCAGAACAAGAACAACAACAACTAAAACCCACATAGAGTATCTCTGGGCCTTTAGAGAAGGCTTTGTTGTACTAAGCTCAAAGGGCTGGCTTTCACCTTTCACAACTGCAATGATTTTAGTGATAAGTAAGGTTAGATGCCTTTAATATGCTTATGTTAAGCAAAGCAGTAATTTGAAACATGGGTAGGAATCATCAAGCCCACATTAAGAAGCCAGGTTCTCGTAAGCAGGGATATTCAGAATTTTGTCTGGAGCTATGGTAAGAAAGAACGAATGATTCTTTGGCCTGCCACACACACCCTCACAGTCACTACAGAGCAAGAGCAGTGAAATGCCATAAAAGAAAGCAAGAGTTTCACTTATGGTCTTCTGATTCAATACCCCCAACTCATTTCATTAGGATCAGATCTTGAGGCCACAGAAAAAGACACTTACCCAACAAAGTTATAGACAGCATTCAGAATGATGAATAAATACTTTTGCTTAATTGTAGTAACTCTCCAAATTGCATGGGGGTTTTTGGTGGGTATTTTATCAAAAGGTGTTAATGTCCTGTGGCATTCAGAGTGCCAGGTTTTGTTTTGCCGGAGGGGAAGAAAGGATACTATAGGGGTGTCAAGGGTTTCCCAGGCTCTTAGGGAAGCACCACCTGTGGTGTTTTAGAAAGACTTGTTGTCTGTGGTTGCACCTAGTGCTCTGAAAGCTTCCATTGTCATACACTTTCAGAGCACAGTGACATTGGTATAATTGTTTGTCCTTTTTATTGGTCTTTCCATAAGTTGTTTTGCATTTATACCTCTCACTATGAAGAGAAGATGGTATTTAACTAGAAACTCCCCATTATGCTGGTGATAAGTCACTGAGGCATGGAAGGAAAGTTAGGCATTGGTGAGGGTCTCTTCAGACCACCCTCAGCATTTCAAAGCCATGCTGTGCTGCACACACTCGATTTTCAGTACTCTCTTCCATAACTGTGCAGCTATCTGGTTGCTTTTAAGAGCAAAAGACTGGGGACTTCTCTTTAATATGCTGCTTTTCTTATAGGATCTTCAACAAGTCAAATGCTTACGTCCAAGAAAAACCTCTGTCCTTATAACTGCTTTAAAGCACCAAGGATGCCATTTTAAAATGATAGATACATGTGCAATAGTAAATAACTTCACATACTGAGAAACATCTGGGAAGCAACAGATGAGCTACTGCCTCCGCATTTTGGACAGTTTTATTTAGTACATTACATAGACTTATTCCCAGTCTGAATGGAGCTTCCACAGTTCTCGACATTAACACGCTACCAATGATTAAGCCAAGGTGTGGACGTGAAATAGATGAAATAACTGGATAGTATTTACTGTAGGAGATACAGCAGTTACTATCCATGTCCCAAATTTTTGCTTTATTGTGATGCTAGTACTAAAGCTAGATTGAAGTCATGTCTTAAGAAAACTTCTTCCAGCTATACCTAAAAGAAGCTGATACGGCAGAGTCATGTAGCTGTTTACTGCAACAGCTTGCATTTGATTTAATTAGTAGATGGAACTCTTCATATTTCATTTCTAACAGAAATGTTTCGAAAGCGATGCCCACATGGCATTGTTCTGTAACAGGGAATTAATTCAAATGAAGCCAGTGAAACTGGACAAAAACTGGACTGAAGCTTCACAAAATCAAACTATACAAACTTTTACAGGACACTCAGACACTCCTGGTGTGTAGCTTCAGGTTGCTCTTTGCTAATGTCTAATTCTCCTGTAACTGGGGAATGGCCAGACCCCCTCGTCTCTGTGACAAAAGAGAAATACCACTAGACAGGTGGTTTTGAAAACATCCAGGATAGATACAAATAGAAAGAATTAGCTTTGGTGTGCCACTGCAACATCATCTGGGACTCCAGTACCTTTCTGCAGATTTATTGTGTTTAACTGTCCAGTTTAAAGCTGCACAGATGACATATGAAGTACACCCACTAGTACAGCCTAGGGCTCACAACACTTGCAGTGGGGCAGCTGCATAGTTTTTAGTGTCCCAAAAGTCTTATCAGCCTGCGAAGAGGAGCTCAGTAAAACAGAAGTTTTAAAATAGAAAAAGTAAGTGACTAAAACTGCTTTAGACAGCTGCTATATGAGGTAGCAGGTGGTGAACCTACCCAGAGGCCCCAAGAAATATTAATATTTAAAGGGTCTTACATTTCACTAACTTCAGATAAGTGCATGGCATCGTCTGTTGCCTTAAGGGAGAGGGAGCCATAGTAATTAGAATGAATGAATTAGGGAAGGGCTTTCAGCTTCTCTGAAATTGTTCTCTAGTGGCACTTCCCCAGACAGGTTCTTCGTTCTCTTCAACTCTTCAGCACACTCGGCTGACAGCCCACTGGGCTTCTGCTAACCTACCCTGCCACTAGCCTTTGTCCAGGTCACAGCAAGACAGATGCATTTAGATAAGTACTCACAATATAAAAACTGGTGAAAAGCTCAACTCTGTCATGGTTGCTGCTGGTGCATGAGGCTAGCATGGCTCTTTTTGGAGCTGGCTGTCATTAGTCACATCAGCTTCACCTGTTAACAGCCTGCAGTTCTCACTCAGCTGCATATCTGTAAGCCATCACCATTTCTTTGCTGTATGAGCAATTCTTTGCTGTTCTGGGCATTGCTTATAGTCAGGGAGCATCGTACTACTCTCCAAAATTCACATAAACTACTGCAGAGATGAAAGTTTGGCAATTAAAAAAAAAATAAAATAAAATCAGGTTTTCTTTCTAAAATTTTCACCTAATTTTACACGGCTGCCTTTAAAATCAAATACACATCCTCACCCAATTCAGGTAAACACATGTACAATGATGTCTTAATAGCTAATCTTGCAGTCTTCTAGGTTTACAAGCTGGTCTTTTTTTGGCAGGAAAGAAAAGATACATTGTGGTTGTTTTTTTACTGCTGGAGCTAGTCAGGTGCTGCATTGATGGGAATAATTTTTATTAATCTGCCACTCAGAAAGACATTGAAAGATTAATTATAAAGTTTTGTTCACAGTGCTATAAATCACTATGTTTAAAAATCCAACTGGCTGCATAATTATATTATTCTAGAGAGACATTCAGCATTTTAGATGAAACAAGTATTTAGAGGAAAAAAAAAAAATCTTCCTTGGGGAAAGCATTAGCAAGTTTCAGTGTTTCCTAACTGAAGGACTTTAAATCTCACAGACTACAAAAAAAAAAAAAAAAGCAGGATTTTATTTTTATTAGAGAGTAGAAAATGGTATGTTTAACCATATGGGAAATTACAAGCAGTTCTAATTATACTTCTGTTGGTATCTTAAATACACAAGTGTACTGAGTAAATTGTATGCTACATAGTATAATATAAAAAACATTGTAAAATAAAAATTTTATGGCGTGAGTTTGAAATGATATTAGCAATAATGAGGATGCCACTGATGAGCTAAGCGGTATTGAGACTTGTATTTGTACCGGGCTTTACATTGTCTTACCTGCTAAGTCACTGTCTTAAACAATGCAAGAAAGTGCTGTTTGCAACAATATTTGACATTTTTCTTGAAGGCAAGAGTCCTCCATTCCTGGAGTCTTGCAATTAAGTATAATTTCTGACTGGCCACAAGTACTTTAAAAAAATAATCAGGTTTTGGGTTGGGGGGCAGGGGGAGGAGGGTGTTTGGTTCGGTTTATCAGGGTGTTTTGTTTTTAATAACCTCAGTTCCAGCAGGATCAATTCTGATGCATTTAAACACAAAACATGGCAATATTGGTGCATTTCTCAAGAGGCGTTTCAAAGTTACTCCAAAACCAGCCTGACATATGGTTTGTGCAGAACAATATTTTGTCACAAAATTAGTCTAGCATCTTAGTACAGTCTAATGGTAGAGACTATATTTCTGCATGCATGAAGATCATGTCCCTCAAAAGTGCAGGCATTCAGTTTTTCCCCTTGAAGATAAAAAATGACCAGACACAACTATTACTTACCCTAATAATGCAACTTAGGGGGGGAGGGAAGAAGAAACAGAAAAAAAAGAGAGATCTTGAGAGGAGATTTCAGCATGCATTCACTGTGAGAAGCTGTTAGAGATCTGGAAGGCTAGCTGAACACATCAGGAACTTCTCTGGTATCAGCACAGGTGGTCTGCTGTGAGTGAAATTTTTATAATCCAGTTACAGCTCCATATTGCATGTACAGGTGGGACTAGGCTGCCCAGGTTAAGTGCGAAACCATATCTTCAGCTGATAGTTACCTTGCTTCCAAGTTTGACTTGCTGGAGTTCAGCCCAATAGACATAGGCAGATGCAATTTAGGGCAGGGCAGGGATTCAATCTGCTGCACAGAATTATCACCTTGGGGAAAGACTGAAAAGAGAAGAATGAGCCAGAAACTCCAGAGAAAATGAACAGCTGCAGAAGCCACAGGCCTTTCTGCTTCGGGTCCTTTCTTGTCAAATTTTGGCTTCTCAGTCAAGTCTGATGTTCAGGCACCTTCAGGGTCAGGCAGTGTCTTTTGCTGGGACAAATGACAGTTGCTTGAACAGGAGTAATTCTGAGTCTCCAGGACCAAGCAGAACTCCCCTGGTCCACAGCATGCCATGGAGGATGCCACTCAAACACTGAGACTGGCTGCAATAGCCTGGGAGGTCACAGGAATTACCTAGTGTCATGATGACACACCAGGACAGCTTTTGGGATCCGAATTAACATGCCTGTATGTGCAGCACAGTACCAAGCAGCTCTACCACAGACCTCACTGTACAGCTATGCCTTATGCTTTCATTATCTTTTCTGCAGTCTATCTAAAGTAGTATTTCTTAAATTTCGCTTAGGAAAAAAACCCGTTTTCAAGTTTCTCCAATAACTCAAAAGACAGAACCAAGAATTATTTGAAACATCCAACCACCTCTCTTTTTGCCAGCACTCACTACTTGCAAGCTCAAACAGTCTTTGATTGCCAAATTTTCTGGCATGACCCTGCTCACACCTAGGTGTTTGAGCAGTGTTTGGCACAGCAGGAGTCCACCCTTCACTGGCCCATCCCACTCCCATCATATGACTTCAATGGCCTTCAATAACAAGTAATTCAAGGAACACACACAAGTATGTTTCAGCGGCTTCACTCCGCTGTTTCCTGGGGAAGTGAGACCTATTGAATCCCTCTGTCCATCTGTCTCTCCTCTTCACCTATAACAGCTTCTTTATTTTTTTCCATATTTTACCTGTTTGCCAAATGTGGTTGAAGGCTCAGAAATAAAAATCTCCAAGAAAGGTTCTGAGAATTCATGATTGGGTAGAAGATTGATTAAATCACCTTTTAGGGGGTGAATTAAAGCCACCTTTCCCTTAACAAACCAGAGAAGCTTAATCCAGTTGGTCAATAAGCATAAAATTGCTGGCCATCTGGTCTGCACATGCCCAGCTTTCAGTCAGCAGTAATGTACACCAGTACTCATTTGGACCAGTGTGAGGGGAATTGGGAAAGCACTGGGGTGGGTGAATGGCACAGCAGAGAGCAACATCAAGGTCATGGAAAGAAGATGAAATGCTACAAAGAGAGGGTTAGTAGTGTTTAGGGGACACACAGCACAAATCCTTTTGGAAATCAGGCTTCATTAGCTTCAAGGACCATGGTATGACACATATAAATGTAGACAGTGGGGAGGAACCCAAAGTACACACTTTGTGGTACACTGATGCAATAAAAATACAGTTTAACTCTGTGCCATATTAAAAAGAAGTGTCACTATGAATACTGATCAAAGCACAAAGCCATGTCATCCTATGGAAATAGTCTTGGTCTAGACAGTCTGAGCAGTCTCAGCTCATTAAAGATACCACCCTCAGCCAAGAATTTAATGACAGCTTTCACAACACCCAGGCAAACTTCATAAATAGAACATTCAAATGTCTGAGCTGATAGTCAAGAGTTCTCAATTCTCTGCAACTGGAAGTCAATATTATCTTCAAAATTAGCAAGAACTCAGGATCTCTGGAGCTTGAATTCTTAACAGATCTTTCTCCCAAATTGAGACCTTTCAATCATTGTAGTTCTGTTGACTAGAGAAGATTCACACTGAATGCCAAGTAAGCAGCACCACTGACCTCAATCAGAGCAGAAGCTGAACAGTAATCTAGAGCAGTTAATTTTCTTTAATAAAATTTTGCTCATCCAGAAGACAAGCATTAGAGAAGCCAAGCACTGTGTGCCATCAGCAGCCTACTTCTGATTCCCTACATACTAAGAAATGCAGGATCACCTCCAGCAATACAGTAGACAACCTCATGTCAATGTCCAAAGTTTATACCTGATCTGAATGCAGCTTAGAGTCCATCATTCCAGCAGCCTTATTCTAGACAGGTTTGCAAAGGGAAACATTTGTGTATGTAGAAGAGTTAAAAGTTTGGTACCTCACCCACACTGCCAAACTTTCAGACATTCCCTAAGCTTTCAAATAAGATTTCCCCCCTTTTTTATGTACCCTGTCCAAGAGAATTTTAAGTTTTTCTCTTTCAAGATATTTAGTTTGGGGAATATGTAACCACTTTCAAAAAATATCAGGCAAACCATGGATGATAACCTAAACTTTTATGAAATGCCAAATGCCAATTAACTTCTGTGCAGCTTGCTGCTTCTCCTTAGCATAACTGGCATGATTCAAAATACTATTGTCTCCTGATATCTGGACAAACTCCTGTCTGCATAATTTATACATTTTCTGCAGTAAGACAAGACCTAGCAATCTTGGAAAAGCTCTTTCTGATTCCAAATTTTGCATCCAGCTTCAGTTTCAGAGGAAAGCCATTACCCTGATGGGGTTTCACTGAGTATGGTTTGGCCTGATAGTTTAATCTTTTAAACAAATCAACTGTATTTATTTGCTGTTAGGGAATACCCATGCCTGCTAGCATTGAGTCGAAGCCTAAATTACATTCAGCAATACTGTAGAACTGTAATCCAGCATTATGGAAACATACTGCTAAAAATCAAAATAGACTTTTGTTAAAGAAAATCTTTAAGCTTCTGCATTCTGAATCAGCTCTTCCTTTGCCACTGGGGGCAAGGTCTTTCTGGAATATTTTAAACTCAGGTGATGAGATGTTTGAAAAGCCCAAGTAGTTGCCTACTCACTACAAAAAAAAACATGTAATAACACAAATAATAGAATGAAGTCATAGTACAGTCAATTTAGAGGCTATACAGCCAAGATAGAACCTAATACACATAGATAGGCCAAATGACAGTGCTGAGTACCTGGTTTCTACCTAACATCTGAGCGATGTAAATACAAGCATCATGGAAGGTGACAAGAGGGGAAACATCTTATTCCAGGGTTCATAGTCAGCATTTCCAATTTCGCTGTTGCCAGAAGGATCCCCTCTTCCCATAGACAGATTTCTAACTCCCAGAGCTGTTTCTAGCACCTTGTTCATTGAGCCTAATTTGACTAGCTTTAAAGGATTAAAGGTACTGGAGGAGTAAAGGTATTGGAAGAGTAAAAGGAGTGTTTATTCTCTTGTTTATAATACAACCCCAATGGGACCTATTCTAGCAGAGCTGAGTTGCGGTTAACAATAAAAAGCAGTAGTAAAGGCAAAAGCTGTCCAGTGACTAGGGGATCTGCCCAGGACTTGGAAGATGCAGATTCACCACCTAAAACCACCATGAACAACCTTGGGCAAGTCACTTACACCTTGGCTACACGGGGAAAATAAGTATCATGCTACCTTACAGAAACATAGATTGAGAAAGGCAATGGGAGTTGTATGTATACTTAAGATGTTTTTCCTGATGAAATCTTTAATAGTTAAGGACCCCATAGACAATTCAAAAAATCAAGATAAAATGTACCCCTTTACAGTACAGAAGTATAGATTAAATTACAAGCTATGTAAAACAGAAGCTCATTAAAGCCAAGACAATTTGAGCCACTTACAAAGGCAATTTAGGCTCCAAGAAGTTGTTCTGGTTGCTCTTTTATAAAAATACTTTGAAACATCACTACTAACTGATAGCCTAAATACTGTGGGCCACCAGACTTGTTAACAACATAACTCAGAGGTGACTATTACCTTACAGTTTTTTGAAGTCACAGATTAAGTGAAATCCTTCCCAGGCTGAAGAATTTTGGGAGGTGTAACTCACAGTGCCTTTGGCTGGCACCAAGTAGAGCTGGGCTCTAGAAGAGTACATAAACAGATGAGGAAAATTAAGATGAGCTATAATTTACGTGCATGCTGCTCCATAAATATGCTCACAGTAAACCATCCCTCCCATCATTCTTTCAAATACTGTATTCCTTTGTCCCGACCAGCAATTTCATGCACACCACATTTTTGGCATCTTCCTTCCTGAGACAGACTGACCCTCTGCTGCCTATGCCTCATCTGTGCATCACAGGGAGACATGACAACCACTAGCTTCCAATGGTGCCAGACTGCGTGAGCCAAAAATCTTCTTCATAGAGTATTTTTCTTAGTGGGAAATAGCTGTATTGATAAATTACAGATTTTAAACTCAGAAATAAATACATGCAGGAACCAATAGCATTCGCAATGTATTCTGGGTATTCAATGACTTGCAAGCTGAGAAGATTTCTGATGGTTCAAAAGATACTCATATACATCTAGATTGCAGTTCAACTAAGCTCCTGAATTAAGAAGTAGTCCAATCCATATGTTTATACCTTTCTCACACCGTGAACAAAATAAAACATAGCACGGCGACCCTGAGAAAATGGACAAATGTTAAACAAAAATAATTTTTCAGGTCTGAAACAGAAGCAGTAAAACGTCAAGATAAATACAGGTAAAGAACCATTGCCCAGTTTCAGCTTAATGTTAATCAAATAAAGATTGGCCAGGTTTTATTAATTCAAAAGAAGAGCATAAACCCAAGAGCAAATCTGGTCTCTAAATGATGTAGCACCAAATTACTGCAAAGACAGTAGGCTTGCAAAAGACTGATGGATTGTTTTCACTAGGGGAACATGTAATACTATTTGCTTAAAGAAATGGATAAAAAGGACTAGCACTAGTTGCATATTCCATGTTCTTTAGCTTTTTGGCTACTTCGCCTCAGCAAATAACTTCCTACACTATGCCATATTTGAGTTTAGACTAAAACAAGATCACAGCCTGCTTCACTTGAGATTTTTCACTGACTGTTGAGTGTTTTCTTTGACATTTCTTTTTGAAAACAAGTTTTATGCCAAACAATAAGACTGACCTCATAGAAAGCCTATATCTTATTAAAATATTTGGGACTACTACACTAATTTTCTTTAGACCTGGCTTTTATCCATTAAAGCTCAATGAAATACTGTCAGCCAGCTGCCTGCCTGCACAGAGATTACTTTACAAAGTGAAGAAAGCTTCTATTAAAACTCTGCAATACACAGCTCTTTCAGCATCAGTGGCAAGTAATCCCTCAACTGGCCCAGCTGAGAGCAAGATTTATAAACTGTATGCCCAGTGGTATTGCTTGTTTGTACTGCCGTAACGCTTAAAGGTACCATCTAGGGAACAGGACCTGTTTGTCTAAATTCTGCATTTTCTTATACATGGGAAAGCAGGTCTTTTAAGAACAAACTGGAATCTACAGCCACACATCTTACAGTAGGAGAAACTAGAAGCAGAGATTGATAAATATTAAGATTCTCACACTTTTTCTACATTGTCTATGTAGTTCCACACCAATAACAATTGCAGAACTAAAACTGAAACAGAATGTCAATACTGCTAATTACAAAATTCCTTCTCCCAATTAAGGTATTTTGCTGGGAAAATCCTAACAATTTCACTTCCCTCCTCATCCCTCTACCCTGATGTTCTACCATCAGCACACACTATAGATCCCACTTTTTTTACTGAATTGTAGCTTGCTATTGTCTTTTGCAACCAGCACCGAAGTCTGCAACAGAAAGGCTCAATAAGAATGTGATGGTCAGATTTATAAGGCTGCTTGGTTAATGTTCCTCTTGATTCACAACTTACACATTAGTACAGTCAAAACAGGAAGTGAATATTAATTGAACAACAATCAGTAAATTGCTATAATGCAAGTTGAGGATAGGACACCATAGGGAGTGTGTACAATGAAGTAGGTTAAATGTGATAACACGGTACAAGAGGTGTTAAACATCCTAAAGATACTTATTAGTACACAGTGGTTTATGCTTACCAGGTGGCCTGGTTATCTAAATGCCTTTCAAAACAAATTTTCTGTAAATAAACCCTGAATAATATAGAAGTTATTTGTAGAATATATAGAAGTTATTTGTAGAATAACTTCTGTTAATGAAGAAGTACAAAGTCCAGCGAATTCATCCCTTCCACAGACCTGAAGTTGAGATTTTGTTTCAAACGTACACCATATGGCTGTCATTTTGTACCTTATATTGGTATTTTCATTATTTACATCTATATTGCTGCCAGTTCTACAACTAATGTTTCTTACCATTCCTACTGATACACAAATATGATGTTTCAGGCTCCAGGAAGAAAATAAAGACCAGAAAAAGCCAGCCCATTTATTGATAAACTAAGACCTAAAAGGAGCTGCACAGTGCTGTGTTAACAATTCTCAGATGCGAATTGCTTTGTAACCCAGAGAAAGGTTCACGAACATCCTAAACTACTGCCTACCAATGCATTTGCCATAACCCACCATATTATTTCTCACATTCAGCAAGCTTTATAAGTTAGACCCATGTAATTAATCCCATTTAAAGACTAGTCTAGTTAATTAATGAAACTAGGCTTCATGGGAACACCTCTGACTAAGGCAGGATTATAGCTCTGAGCTCCCTACGCCTCTAGGTTGAGTCACACAACAGCCCTTCCACCCATATCCAGCATGGATTCTGTTGGGCAGGGACAGGGATCCAGAAATTAGTCAGGTGTCTACCAATGAGTACATTCAATGTAAAACTGAATTAAAACCAAAACAAGGGCTGGTTATTCAAATGAAAAGAACAAGAGCTTCAGGTGCCTGATTGGGAACTCCTAAACAAGTAGCCACTTACTCAAAGTCTGAGCCTTTTAAATAGCTTTAAGTTTTGGGAACACAAATCATCAAAATTCATAGATTTTCATATGCCTGGTTGGCAAAAGCTGCTTGTGCTTTTTAATTCTTTTGTAATCTGTTTTCCATTTCATTTTTTCTTTGGGCCTTGTTAGTTTTATCTGAAATGAAGCCATGCTTGAATTCAAGCCATGCTGCCTGTTTTTTTTTTTTTTTTTCCAAAAAACCCCCCAGAAACCCACTAACAGACTTTTACCCTTGCTTTGATATCATAACAACTGAGTTTTGTTCTAGTATTACACTGGTACATAGAACTTCCAACTAAATAAGTTGCATATTAATGCAATGTTTGGACAATTTAAGGTACAAACTGGACTGTGTAAATCAAACCTAATTATATAGGATTTCCTTTTACATTTTCCAGGTAAAAAAAATAAGAGAATAGTAGTGCATTTCATTCAATTCAACCTTTTCATCTTCCTGGTCTGGATATCTGGACATCTGTCTGATGTCTAAGTTGTATAGAAATGGTATATTAAAAAGGAAAAGAAATCTTGACAATTTGTTACCCAATATTCAAGATAAATGAAATCTCTTTTCACAAAGTACTTTCAGCACTAAGCTTATCAGATCACTACTGAACACTTGCAAGATTGAGGGCCTCCGGCTACAAAGCAAAGTGTTTCCTGGAGTGATTAACGTCAACCTGAGAGGAGAGAAAACAGTGCTGCACTTAAAATTAGAACAGAAAATAAAAAAATTAAGCTCAGTTAGTTGCGCTAATGCCAATGATAATGAATTTATGAGATACCCTGAAGACAACAATAATATGTCATACTGCAGAAAAAGTAGACCCTGGAAAGCTAACTGTTTATACCCAGATGGTGAGCATATTATATCATTGTACTCTAATGTTGTTGTTCTAGGCAAAAAGAACATTGAAGCTTTTATCAAAATTGCTGATCCAAATGTGTCTGCTGTACAAGCCATGAAGTCCAAAGAGCTATAACCAAGAATGAGCAGCGTCCACTTCGATTGTAGTAATCTCATATTCTTGTGTGATGCCCTCATTTTCTTCTTTGAGGACTTTAAAAAGAAAAGACAATTTGCTTGTAGTGACTGTAAATAGGGTTCTTCTACTGAAATTCCTTTAACAGGAAGTCCCTTTTGACTCCTGGCTCATCAGCTAGGCCACATTGTGGTTTGAGTCATGGCAAAGCATCCCACTGTATTCTGTCAGGGATTGCATAGTTTTATCAATATCCAGTATTGCACAGTAACAGGACAATTGATGTAAATTCTTCAGAACATTTACAAGTTGTGCTACAGGCTTCCCAGCTGACTTCAGAGAGGCTCCTTCAAAACTGTATTTCAGTTCCTTATATTTAAAATTATGCTTGAACTCAATTTTGCCTCTGCTCAGTCTAGTTTACCTGTTGGGAGCCAAGCCTTGAGACCTCCTTATAGAATCATAGAATGGTTCGGGTTGGAAGGGACCTTAAAGATCATCTAGTTCCAACCCCCCTGCCATGAGCAGGGACACCTTCCACTAGACCAGGTTACTCAGAGCCTCATCCAACCTGGATATGGTTACATATGGTTAGTTACCAGGTACTACAATAAATCCAAAATGTTGCCTGAAGTTTGTAGGAGTAAGTATTAATCTTCCACTACCATGATCTTACATACTTTGCAAAACAGATGCAGGGTTCCAGGCAGTCTCCAAAACAAGGTGTTTTAATTAATCAGGAAAATAAATCATATTTTAACCATATATTCTGATGCTTATCTTTCAAACTTACATGACCATCAGGAAAATAAGAGAGTGCCTACATTAGCATTCTACTTTTGATGAGAGACACACTTCTGAAAACAATCTTGTGATAGTCCCTACTACCAGTATTTTGATTTGCACTGCAGGTGGTCTCAGAGCATAAAACTGGATTCATTTTGGATGAAACTAAACCAGAGGATACATTCTCAAGAGCACACCCAGTATACTTTACACATCCATGGACTTTTTAGCTCACAGGACCAGACTGGAGCTTCTTGAAAGTGTAAAATATATATATACATGCATATAGATATACATAGATTAGTCACAAAATGCACATACTGTGGATGTTGGGTCTTCAACATCAAATATTTCAGTACATTTAGTAATCTGAATCTTATAATTAAATCTTAAAATTAAATCTTATAATTAAAATTAGTAATCTTATAATTAAATTTTAAATATTTTGAATTTACTCAGTCATAGTCATTATTTAAATAAGAATAGCAGTACTATTTCTAGTGAAGTTAAAACTCCATAGAGCAGAAGGCATTAGCCACATGCAAGGGCCTCAGCAGAACCTATCAGCTCATCTCCTGGAGAATCCAGATCTCCATCAAGCATCTGGTAAGAGCTCAAGTACTTATATACAATAAATTCATCCTCTACAACGTCCCATTGTGTTTCCATGGCTTTAGTCACCTTAACTCAGATTTCCTCCTACAGGCCACCAGCAACCGTGTTCGCAGACACAGGTCTCTGGCTGACACCTTCCAGGTGCTAATTTCTGAAATAAAATATAATTGAAATCGGAGCTGGACTCTGTCCATTTGCTCAGCTCATATGCTTCTCAGAACTCACAAGCAGGATTCTCAAGCAGCTATTCAGCTGAGTGCATCTCAGCACCTTCTGTCACCCCACTTTCTTTCTCCTCCCTCCTTCTCTCACTCCTACTTTTGTTCCCCCTCCCTCAGCACATGTTAGAGTCCTTTCTGAGCTGATTCACATTGCTAACCCAGTGGAAAACTATTTTCTTTTTCTTTCTGGGGTAGGTGAGGGATGACTAAGCTAATGTTCTGTAGGATGAGTGAATTAAATCACAAGGAATGTAAGGGACAAAAACAAAGTGTGGACAGAAAGTACATAGCCACGACACACATAAAGAGGAAGAAGCCCTTCTCGTTTGGTAGCTCTCACATTACATCACCTGTAACACTCAGTTTCATCCCAGTTACCCCCAACCCTCCTACCTTTCAGAGCATTTCAAAACTGTAAACTCACAGCACCAACAAGCAAGGTACTGCAAACAAAATTCCTGTGCTCTGGGACTAGTTTTCACAAAGAGATCCTGAAACCACAGACTGCCTCAACTTCTCAAACCAGTTTCTCCTACCAGTAGCCAAAGGGTGACCTGTCCTCTCAGCTGAGGTGCATTCACACCTCATTTACTGGCTTTTGGTGACAGGTTTTGCACACAACTATACCTCCAGAGGCTATAATCCCTTTATCATCTACACTTTGTAATCGTTCCTCTTGGGACACTATGGATCATCAGTTCTGGTGATTGTTTTCCAGCAGCTTTTGCAAAACAACTCAGTTGGCTTGTCTGCACCATAAATTTGTGTCAATATAAGCTGAATTTTAATACAGACTGATTCAGTCTCCTGCTGGACAACCCTATTCTCCTACAAATGTCTATTCTCCAGTTTAAGCTTAAATTATTTTATAATTAATAATATTCCTCCAGTAGTATCAATAATTGTTGGGACATAGGGAACTACTCCTCATACCCATAGGCATACAGAAACCATCACAGTGCCATCAGTAAGACTTCCTAGTGTGTCCGAAGCCTAGGTTGCCCTAACAGGTTTGTCTTCTGGTACCAAGAAGACACCCCTATGTTAATGTGCCTGATAAGGAAAATTAGACTAACGAGGGTGACAAAATTTTTGCCTTCTTAAAACAGCACTTTGCAATCACACAAGCCTTTTGTGCAGAGGTATCTAAGTATTCAGGTTATTTCATAGAATCATAGAATGGTTTGGGTTGGAAGGGACCTTAAAGATCATCTAGTTCCAATCCCCCTACCATCAGCAGGGACACCTTCCACTAGATCAGGTTGCTCAAAGCCTCATCCAGCCTGGCCTTAAACACTTCCAGGGAGGGGGCATCCACAACTTCCTTGGGCAACCTGTTCCAGTGTCTGACCACCCTCACAGTGAAGAACTTCTTCCTAATATCTAATCTAAACCTCCCCTCTTTCAGCTTAAACCCATTTCCCCTTGTCTTGTCATTAGTTGCCCTTATGAAAAGTCCCTCCCCAGCTTTCTTGTAGGCCCCCTTCAGGTACTGGAAGGCAGCTATAAGATCTCCCCAGAGCCTTCTCTTTTCCAGGCTGAACAGCCCCAACTCTTTCAGCCTGTCTTCATAGGAGAGGTGCTCCAGCCCTGGGATCATCCTGGTGGCCCTTCTCTGGACTTGTTCTAACTGGTCCATGTCTTTCTTATGTTGGGGGCTCCAGAACTGGACGCAGCACTCTAGATGTGGCCTTACAAGAGCGGAGTAGAGGGGGAGAATCACCTCCCTCGACCTGCTGGCCACGCTTCTCTTGATGCAGCCCAGGATACGGTTATTGGCCTTCTGGGCTGCAAGCGCACATTGTCTGCTCGTGTTCAGTAGTATTTCAATACTACAAAAAATTCTGAATGCTGAAACCCAATTTATTTCTCTGTGAAACTGGAGAAAATAAGTCTTATTTTGATCTTTGTATTTAACTCACCATCCTCTGACAGTCCCTGGTTCAGC
>NW_010301603.1:27306-34013 GCF_000700745.2 Antrostomus carolinensis
TGAACCTCTAGCTTTCAGCACCGAGGTAATATTGAGTGCCAAATGTACAAACTTTCTGAAATAAATAGGTTTTGATAACCATAAGAGCTAATAGTTTTATTTCAGCCCTACAAAGAGGTGCTAGTAATTTATTTTTTTTTTTAAAGAAGCTATTTGCCTTGAGTATGAAGTGCTGCTGGGAGCAATATCCATATTCTACTCTCTGTTTTTAAGGGGATGTTGGAAAACTGGAGGAGAGGCAGCAAAAGCAATAAGAAAAAAGCACAATTGTGAGTTACTTTAATAGAGTGAATAGTGCTGGACACTAAACCACTCTTTTATCTAGTTGGGAAAGGCATAGTAAGAAGCAATAGGTAAAAGGTGAAGCCACATATATTTAAAATAGTCTAGCAACATGGTTTTCTAACCTCTGGAATAAGCTACCAAAGGAACAGTAGATTCTTCTCCCCCCAGGCTTTTGAATGAAGCCTGAATGCCTTTCTGAAGTGAACTCTGAAAGACATTCAGTCCAGCCAAGCACCAGTATGCAAGTAAGATTCAGTGGGATTAGTTTAGAAATCCAGTCATCTGTCGCAAACTCTGCAGAACTGTGACTGACACCAACTAAATTAGAAGCAGGATCAGGATGCATAAGTTCATTAACTTAGTGAAAAGAGATCTAATGAATAAGTAACTCCACAAACACCCAGCACAATGATTTCTATTTGCAACCTCAAAGGCTCCTCACTCCAGCTGCTTGTCAGGCGGAGGAAGTCTGTCATTCACTCCTTTGTAAATCTACCCATTGTACCAAACACTTTTCTTCTAGGAGAAACCCCTGATTTTGTTCTTATGGAGAAACCTTTAAGAGCTGAGAGAAGGAAACGAAGCCTTTAGCTCAAAACAAAGGAAAAGAGAGGTTCTGCCAGCAGGAGGCTAACAAGCAAATGACAATTTCTATCCCTAGGGTCTGAGCAAAATCTCTGCAGGCAGTGTCAAGCCCTGTGTCAGCTCACTGCTCTGCCAGCCTTCCACAACGGGTCAGGATGTCTACTTGGGAGAACAAAACCTTCCTCCTCCAGGAAACAGGCCGGGCCAGCTCCCAGGCACAATGTTCCCTGGCAGGGGCTGTTGGGCATGGTACACCTCTGCACCCCTGAGGCTGGCTGATGGCCTAAATAACAGCAAATTTTAGCTGTGTTAAATCAATCAAGTACCAATAACGGCAGAAGCAGAGCATGAAGACATGCCATGTGGACTCTGTTTATCGTTTAATGTTCTATATTAATAGTCATTATATTGTAAAATAATGTAAGGTCTGTGCCAGATGAAAACATGACTTTAATTTGCGCAGCACATTACAATCCCCTAGAAGACCAAGCAGTTGGATGGCTGCACTGAGGCAAGTCATTTAACATCAGAAACTACGGCAGCTGCAGGGGGCTCTTTCTCTAAGCTTTCTGGGCAACTTCTCTTGATTGACTGGGAGGAGAGGGGTGAAATCACTTCTCTGCAAAGCAGCTGTATTAAATCCATCTAAGGAAAAGCCAGAAGGAATCTTCTCCCATTGAAAACATAGAAAAAGAAAAAAATGGGGTGGGGGAAGAGCTAATTCAATTACAAGATGGAAGAATTTCACAGAAAGCAACTCCAACAAATGAGCCCTCCTGTATCCTATGAATGCATCATGGGGGAAAAGACCATAAGGAAGTGAATGCACTGCAGTTGATATAACACACCAAAACTTGGTTCAGAAGCACAGAGGAAAGTCACAGCACCTGTGTGAAGAAACCATGATTCAGAGTTATTCTTTGTTGCCTTCTTTCAGCATTTTTCTCATGACATTTTTTTTTTCTGCCTGCTCCTTTTAATTTTTCCAGTTCCTAGACAATCACATTTGTAACAGAAGAGAATGGCTGCAGAATGAGCAATGAGGTAAGTCTGTCTCATTCACCTCATATAAAACGCTGTTCTAGATGCAGGTTGAGTTCTGTGATAATAAATTGCTGGGAAGTCATCTCCAGTGACTAGTGCTACTGGTTTAAAGGCATGCATGAATTTTGCCCAACTCATGTAAGAAGGAACCTCCCATGAGCTTCCAAGGGGATTGCAAGCTTTTATACTCAGACTTCAGAGGGGAAAAAAGAAAAAAGAAGGGGGAAAAGAGCCATCAAGAGACACTATAGTCAAATTAATCAAAGTGAACCAAGCAAGAGTTCCTCCTTTACATGTTCTAACAAATGTACTCTTTAAGACATGCTTCATAATCATTCTTTGATACAAATAATTCCCTTTCTGCCTCTGCAGGGCAGTAAATAAAAGAATAGCCCTTTTTGTGATGAGAGCCTCTAAAAGAATATGAAGTGCTCTTTTTTATGGAACTGACCTCTTAATGAGTAAAACCAAAAAGAGTGCTTATTATAAGTGATCCTCTGGCAACAGCCCCCATGCTTGTTACAATTTCACACACTTTATGTTCCCCCTCCAGAAAGACTTTATACTCTAAAACTTTCCCATTCATTAGAAGATGGCTATTGTAAATAGCACTTCCAGCATTAATATTAAATATGGAAAGAAATATGTTCAAACCAGGTTATGGCTGTAAGGCAAACAGACAAAAGCCAGGAAACTCGTAAGGTAAATCCAGCCCTTCGCTCTGCTGTTGTGAAAACAAACACGTGGGAGTTAGTGAGGTGCCCAGGGTCAGAGCAAAGTGTGCACTTCCTGGCTTTTGTCAGACGGTGTCAAAACATCGACCTGACCTCAATACCAGATTTGCTGCATTTAAAAAAGGCCTTGCTTGCATGGAAGAGGCAAAGGTACGCTTGCCTTCCCATTGTGGCTCCCCTGGCTTCAGGGATGGATGGTGCATGGCCACGATGCCTGCCCTGGATCCCAGGGATGGAGAGCATGTCCCACTGGTGACCCACCATTTCCTGGGGTGGACACCTCCCAGCACACTCACCAAGGGTAGTGAACAGTCTCATTTGTTTGTCTTGTCCTTACAGAAAAGAAGAAAAAAAAAGCAGTTTTATTGCAGGCATGCCAAAATTCCCCTTGTCTTCCCCTCATGAGCATCATGAGCTCTTCCAGGCAGCAGGCAGGAAGCTGGTGTACAGGCTGGGTTTGAAGGACCATGCTGCTGGGTTGCCTGAGAGATAAGGGGCTTGACAGGGTGGAGGGGCTGCTGGGGCCAGCTTGGGGCACTCATGTACCCCTTTAGACACCCCTGTGCCGCACAAGAGACAAATCCTCTCGCTGTTCCCCAGCAAGAGGGTCTTGGGCACACACCATCCCTCACATCAGAGCACGGATCTTCTCAGCAGCAGCCCCATGCACCCCCACAGGCTGGGGAAGCCTGTCCTTGGCCAGAGAAGGGTACCTGCCTGGCCCCACAACAGCCCGAGCAGCCTGCTGCTAGCTCAAGGGGGCAGGCAAAGGGTGAATAGCCTGAAAAACATTCATTTAATTCTAAAAGTTAAATAGTTAAATTACATTGATGAACACTGATTTGACAGTCAATATTGTAGCAGATTTTCCCAGTAGGCAAAAGGACAAACTTGGTGGCAGTGGGGTGGAGAGCAATTGGGACAGAGGGAGAGGAACTTAGTAGAAATATTTTTTTCTTTTCTAGGAGTAGTTTTTCTTGTTCCCATATGGATGTTATATGTATAAAATAAGTGGGCTCTGGTACTTGCATCTAGATCAAGAAGGTGGCAGCTAATCCTTGCATTGGGTATGAGAGGGGAAGAAAAACGTCTTGGCCTAAATCCTTTTATTTTAACCAACACATTGGAAAAAAAAAATGGAGTATCATAACAAGTATCTTATTTAACCCAGGTTAATTAAACACCCTCAAACTTCTTATTGTTAAAAACACACTGTACACAGTTGTATTTATACTAATTCCTGACAGTTTAAGTTAAATTGAAAAGAGACTGAATCAAGCTGTGCTCAGGCTGTCGGTACAGCTTTTTGGACCAGTTCAGCTAACAAATAACTTCTCCTAACCCAGTGCAGATCTCACCCAGAATACCCTCAAGACACAATAAATATTTAATTGTATGACACATATTTTATCTGCCTCAGGAGGCAGACAGGAATACAGGTGGTCAGCTGAGAGCAAGCTGAGAGAAAACAGGTGAGTCAACCCCATACTGAAGTGTTAGCTCATTATTTCATGACACCCAGTCTTTGAAGGAATACATCTTTTATAACCTAGGAGAAAAAGGAGGAGGTTGCTTATGGAATTAAATGTTCACAGCTTCTAATTAGAAGGAGAGTAATTGCAGTGTCATTTATAGAGATCTTAATAATGTCTTTCATTTTCAGGACAGGTACATTTGTACTGTATAATTTTCATTCATACACCAACCAAGACAGGACGCTTTTGTTTGTACTATGCATTTTTCTTCACTTTAGCCTTTTATTTAAAGGGGCATTTTGGCATGCTGGGAAAAAATAAATAACAAAGAAATGTTAAGCTTTGAAAGTGACAATATGGAAAACTTGAGATTTTTAAAAATTTTCCTTCTGTTTTGTTTGGCTGGGTTTTTTTTTTTTTTTTTTTTTTCCTCCACACATAACCCATTATTCTTTGAAGCAATGCAAACTTACGGCTTCTTCAGCTGTCATTTATCCATTGCATTGGTGCTCTTCAGGAAAAATAAAGAAATAAATAAAACAATTATTTGTTCAGAAAACCACTAAAATACTGTAACTGTTTACTCATGGCCTGGAGCCTTTTTTTTTTGGTATTTTAGGTAAGAAAAAGAAAGTCTTCTCTACTTTAGGCTCAAAGTCTAAATCAGAGACAATATCATCTAAGCACACACTACATCAAAGCTGAGACTTCAATTAATTCCTGAGTTATTTATTTAAATGCAAGTTTCTCATTGGCAAACTACCACTGAAGGGCCTCAAGAGGAACATAGAGGCAACGAGGGGAATTCCATTATTCCCACCCTGCAACCTCCTCTCCTGGGCACAGGACCAACACCAAGAAAATAAAACAGTCACCAAATATAGCACAATGGGCTTTTTCCTCCTTAATTACCTTTAAAATTCCCAGCCGCGCACAGAGACCCCACACAGGCTTTCTATGCTACATATTAGCACCGGTTCAGCTGAGTGATGAACCTCAGAAAATAAAAGCTTCATAATGGAGCTGCTGACACAGCAAAGAGCAGCCCCGTCGAACGAAATGGTTTGGGAGCAGCAGCCGATTCACTCCATCATTTGGAGAAGAGGCGTTTCTCCCTTTGAAAGCTGCCTTTTGTGTTGCTCACACGGCCACAGGCTGCTCCCTGCCAGACTGTTTGCTCTTCTGTAGAGGCTTCTGCTGCTTCCTACATCACATGGAATTTACCTTCATGTAATTATTTGTTCTGGGAGCTTTGATCTCCACTTCCCTTGTAACTGCAATGTAGTCACACTTTGAACTACAAGAAAGTACCAATTTAAGGCTCTTGCTGCAAACATCATAATGGTTAATCCTGACAAAAAGGTGTTAATTGGTCTCCTGGTGATTCTAAGCCGCAGTCACAATAGGTTCTTATATTTGTTTACCACCGCTGTATTTCCTCCTCATGCCAGTAAAAGTGCATGAGATCTGGTAACCTTTCAGGCAGGCTTCTCGTTTTTCAGCTCACGTTACGATTTAGGGCAAAAACAAACACCTATGGATAATGCCGGAGGAGCGGTGCTGGCCCGACCCGACCCGGTGTGTGGGACCGCAGCCCTCACACCCAAGCCGTGTGAGGCTGCCTGCTAATGGGTGATAAGTAAAAGTTTAGGTGACTCCAAAACTCTTTCTGAAGCACAGTGGAGCCTCTCTATGTGAGGAAAGCTGTTTCTTCATATAATACATTCACTCAAACCCTTGGCCCTGACAGAGATTTCACAGAGCTGGGGAGGAGCATTATTCCATTTCATTTTTGGACCCATCTCCTGCTCAGCAGACCAGGAAATTTAAACTGGGAAAAAAAAGAAAAAAAAAAAAAAAAAAAAAGCTTAAGCTTAAATAGCTCAAACTAATGAAAATTGCTCATCTTTTTGGACTGCACTGTTGGGTTTTCAAGAGCCTTTTTATTGTTATACTGGGTGGTTTTATAAAAAAGCCCTGACAGAAAACACCTTCACAGCAGAAAACACTGCAGGACTACAGTCCCTAGTCCTCGAGGCAGGGCCATGTATTTTATTTGTCTACATGGAACATGCTGTGCTTTTAGGCACTTGGTGTGCAAACAGGTATATGACATTACCCAATGGAAAATTAGGCTTGTTTGCTTTTTATCTTACACAAACAGGATCCTTACTTTTAG
The DNA here is from genome assembly GCF_000700745.2 of Antrostomus carolinensis. NCBI lineage: Eukaryota > Metazoa > Chordata > Aves > Caprimulgiformes > Caprimulgidae > Antrostomus > Antrostomus carolinensis. The sequence goes on from NW_010301603.1 coordinate 33,609, forward strand.
CGTGAGCACTGAATTCTGGTCACAGTTAGATATACCATATCTGTCTCAAAAAAAAAAAAAAAAAAAAGTGACACATTTGAGTGAAGACACTGGAACTGATTTTGTCAGGCCCTCAGGCTGTTTCTCTGTGCAATGACAAAAGGACCAGACAGAATAGTAATTTCGGTGCTCAGCTTGCATATTCCTGGAGTGCAAAGGATTCGCTGTTTAACAAAAGATTACCCAAAAGATAAACATGGAAATGACGCAGGACACCAACATCCCACCACGTTCTTCCGACCTCCTAGGGATGTTTCAGCAGTCTTAATGAGAAGCAAACTGCCAGCTCTCCCTCCCACTTTCCCGTTTGATATTCTCACAGGCAATTAAAATATTTTTGTTTACTTCTGCTAGGCCAGCCCTTCC
>NW_010301603.1:34044-60750 GCF_000700745.2 Antrostomus carolinensis
GCCTGCTGACCAGCTCTCCCGAGGTGAGGTTTCCTGTGGTCCTCTTCCTGTGATTAGAGCACTCCAGAGTCAAACACTTCAAAAGTCCTGCTGGAGAGCCCCAGCTGACTGAGGACAACAGCTCTTGAACCCTGACTGAACTCCGGATTCCTCCCGGTGGACTGGGCTGTAGATTTACTGCAGCACGACCACTGTCAAGGTACATCCCTGCAAAGAGTGCTCTTGGAGACCCACACAGCCTCCCCGCCGAGGGCCTGTCCTCCCCCCCGCCCCGCACAGAGGGGCCTCTCTGCCTGAGACCAGTCCTTCTTCCCCAGCCAAGGACTGCCCTTCCTCTCTCTCCCCTAGAGAACCAAGATAAATCTTTATTCCTCAAGCTATCTCTGTAGATGGCCCATGATACACAATGCCTCCTCCGTGCTCTGCACACAAAATACCTCTAAGGCTGTTGAAAAGCAGACAAAATTATACCATCATGACCCACTTCAGACTGCCTCGTAAGCATAGGAATTCAGAAAGGGAATGTTGGTTATGAGATGGGAAGCAGTGTCCAGCAAGCTTGATGGGAACAGGGTGACCTATCGACAGGATGAGGGCTCCGGGAAAGGCAACGCTTTTTCTTGCTCAGCCACAAGCAAGGAGCTTGCTCCCCTGTTGCTCTACCTATCCAAACCAGGAGCACTTAGTGATGCTTTTCCATCAGCAAATACTTTAGTGAGTTGCTATACACGTGCATGCATACTCAATTGCAAGTTCCTGTCCCAGGGTTATAGCAAGATGGCAGCCCTGAAACGAAAACACTGCTACGAGGGTTTTTGTTGGAAAAAACATTTGTTTTTCTTTTTCACATTTGTTTTGCATGACTTCCTACAATCTCCTGAATACAATCCAGACCTTTGGCAGCTGCAAGCCACGGTCTGAAGCGTTGATAAATTTATTTTGCAAAATATCTGCAGTATTCTCATTTCATCACAATGCCTCCTGTGAGCAGAGGAAGAGGCAAAAGATCCGTCTGATTTCCCAGTGATGTTACAGTTTAGGGCCTATGCATTTCACATCTGGGGAAGCTGACAGTCATTCTGAAATTGTTTTTGTTCTCACAGTTAAAACTTGAATCTGTGCCTTCTTTTTTTGGCTCCTACAGGCTGTTTTGTGCACAGCATTTTTTATCTACTGCCATCAGATAACTAAACATTATATGGGATTTTGTTATGCGACAGTTGTTTTTTGTTTGTTTGTTTGGGGGGGGGAGGGGTTGGTGTTATATCTTCTAATTGGCTTTGAAATGAAAAAGCTTTAGAACAAACTTATGCAATATAATCCCAGTTCTCCTGTTCCCATGATATTTACAGCCCCACCTTGCTAGGAAAACAAGGGGGTTTACAACAGCAACTTGGTACAATAAATCTAATCATAATCATAAATCACACTTAGAAGTTACATTTCAGGATTATGTAGGTTTAGCAATGAGTGAGTGTTAAAAAAGAGTAAAAATCTTGCTGTGACAGATGACAAGACAAAGTTTAACTCCTTTGATTTCGAAACTAATTCTTAGCTAGGAGAACAGGTCTCTACTGTATCTTACATAAACATCCCCTTGCAAGTTAAGAGTCTGCAAAAAGTCAGTCACAGCATTTTTTTCTCACCTAGGCACTTCACAGTATGTGCTTGAAGCCTGCAGCTTGTATTACAGCATGAACATGCAGGAAGGGAATTAAAATTACGTTATTACCTGCAGTAGAGTGGAAGAGACTGAGACAAGTTTTCTGCTGTTATAAATCTGTCAAAGTCAAAGTCAAAGTTAGCAGCGAATTTAATTCATGTTGGGGGCTTGGGATCACGGGGTTTTCTTTGCTGAAGAACAGGGCTTCTGGTAGCAATACTCCATCCTCAGTCTCTTTGCTTGATTAAAGTCAGCAGTATACAAAGGCATAAACGGTTAGAAAGGCAAAGGCAATGCATTCAAATTCTTTGCAGTGCTGTTGCACTGCACGTCATTTAGACACCACAGTGACAGGCATGGCAGATATCTCAAGGACCTGTTTCCCTGTGATCCTTTAGTCACTGCTCCGTTCCTGAGCTGAAGAAGCACCTCTGTCTCTCAAGCCATGCTTCCTCAAAAGTTACTAACAAAACTAAAATTACTAAATATTAAAAACCAGTTATCTAGTGTTCATATTCTCAGGGAGATACTCACGGAAATCTTTTATATCTGCAAATGAAAATCTGTAAGGACAGGCTTTTTCTCCTTTCAGGTGTCCTGGTACTTCCAGCTGCCAGCATGGGAATTCATCATTTTTGATAAAGCACAAATGAAAAGGATGAAGCTGGGAGTGGAAGCATACACCATTACAGTAAATTAAGATAAATCTTTGAAAATTAAATAATAATTGGATTAGTTCTGACTGGGATACTTTATCCATTCCCTGAAAGCCCGTGGCTTGTGCCATGGCTATTAGTTTGCATACTGTTATTTCAAAATAAAGAAAGAAACCCTACTTTGGTTTAGAGAGAGCATCCAGTGCAAGATTTGATGTAGTCTGTATGGACAATGCTCAAAGAATCCCCAGCTGAAGATAAGGAGTAGGCTACAAAGGGCTTGATTTCCCAGCATGTAATCCTTTCCATCACACATGCTTTTCTCTCCGTACCTCCTATACTCCACAATGTCCTCATATCCTTCATCACCACCTTCTCATCTTTTTATACACATTTGCCCATGTCTCTTCCCCCTTTGTTGAAATGTCACTGGTCTAGTGATTTTTCCTGCACAGTATTATAGATCTCAAATATATTGACTGCAGTTAACCCACCTCATCTACATCCCCACTGTAGCACCCCAGGTTACCACAACTTCCCTACCTAGACTATACCATAACCCCCTGCCTCCCACATTGGCAGCCTCAGCTGTCCCTCTCTCTCTTGTGCTCCCTACAGCATCTCCAGGATCTTTGTGCACTATCCTCCTGCAACCCTCTTCCCAGTTCCACAGTGACATTTGCCAAGGAGCAGCGTGCACGCTCTGTAGCTGGCGTGCGGCCACCCAGGCACTAGCTGGTACGCATGTGGCAATAGGCCCAACCACCCAGGAATTCAGGGATAGGAGCAAGGTGCACACCAACGAGGCTGCCAGCTGCTGCCTCTCAGCCAGTCTGACACACTGCCTACCAGATGCCTGTTCAACAAATGGCTTCAAGGATGGCATCTGGTCCCCAGGCTTCTGCAGCTCCTTCTGGGTCCTGTTCAGCTCACTGGGAGTTTTGCCAGCTGTTTGCATGAAAGCAGGATCAGATCCTGAAGAACAGAATGAGTGCCAGCCTCCCGCTCCCATGATGCTACCTCCCCACAGCATCCATATAACCACCACCTCCCCACTGTCTTCTGGTGCCCTTGCTCTTGAAAGATGCCCCATGCGCAGCCGCAGAGGTCGTTCTTTATTCTCTTTGGAGAAGTCTTCCTTGTCAAGATCCAAACAAAAATCTCAACCTGGGGATTAGGATGCAGAGCAGCTGAGTCCCCTCACTCTCATTCTGTGTGTCCTTCCATAAGAACTCCATTGTGCTTCTTTGTCCATCTACAGGCATCTGCTGTCTATCCAACATCAAGGGTGCACACAGGTTTTGAGGACAGGAACTGCCTTTTCATCTTCTTCTTGTACAGCATCAAACACAGTGAGATCCTGATCTCCTGTTCAGGATCACAGTCATCAAAATAGTTCAGTTAACAATCCAATAATGTCTTTCTGGACATTGACTTTACAAACATATGAGCAGCTGAAATTAGAAAGGAGAGGCTTGACCGTGATATGCTCAACTGGCAGTCTGTGGATTTATGCTTCCTTTGATTGAATTGCTTACAGAGAAGAAAAGCCATTCAGTGAGAATTCCTCCCATATCCCTTTTTCCAACTGTTGACAAGAAGTTTTGATTCAAAACTTTCCATAAAGCATGTAGAGATTCAGCCCTGCATCTTCACAGAGGTGAGTCCATGCTGCCCTTGACAAAATTAGGTGGCTTCCTGTGATCATCTTCCACATTTCTAAATCCCCAGGAACAGCCTACTGACACATTTCAGAGGGGATATTGAATATTTTATTGACAGGCAAGTACTGAAGAACTGGTTCCCATAGTCACTATCTGCAAAAGTCTTCCCCTCAGGGCTCATGCAAGGGGAGAGTGTGTGCTTTCCTACACCATCCCAGCTGAGAACAATGCCAGGGAAACCCACTGCTTCCAGGAGCCTCATAAATCTCTCTGTTGATCTCTGACAGTTTTGCTTGCCTTGAAGAAGGAACAAATATACATGCTTGAGATGAGCATTCCTAACTCATTATCAGGCCTTTAGAAAGGTGCCACCTACATTATATTAAAATAGCTCAGGTACTCATGAGAAAAAAGTTACTTGTAACTGAGTAAGCTGGAGAGACTGTTGCTCAATAGGCCTCTAACAGCTAGTCTGAGAGGAGAGCACTCTCACACCTTGGACGTTTGCAAATGAACTCTGAAGAGGAGGCATTTAAAGTGAATTCATTAAGGTAAATACTTGTAGTTGTTACTGGGATAGCCATTGGTGCACAGTTCTCTTTAAACTCTTCATCTTCAGGGCTCTCTGTGGCCCATCACACTTGCACTGGATCTTGCATCTTACCATGCAAATACTTCTGGATCATGATGGTCTTCAGTACAGCACCTTCCATACAGAAAGTCCTGTTTGGTCTATTTAATGCTGCCTGATGGACCTCAAGAGCTCTCTTATCCCTCCAATTATGTCAATTCATTGTCTCCTTTCAGTCTTTCTGCCATGAGTCTCTATGTATAGGCAAGGCACCAGACATGGCTTTCCAGGGAATCAGATTTCTCTCAAGTACTCCTTTTTTTTTTTCTTTTTTCTTTTTTCTTTTTTCTTTTTTCTTTTTTCTTTTTTCTTTTTTCTTTTTTCTTTTTTCTTTTTTCTTTTTTCTTTTTTCTTTTTTCTTTTATATAAATCCCAAGCCCTAGCCATGCCAAGCAAACACACAACTAGTCAATGTTCTGCTTTGCCATCTTCTCCAAGTCCATCTTGCTTTATTTCTTTTGTCCATTCAAAATGTCTCTCCTTTACTGTCAGTGCACTTCTTGAACAAAAGATGTCTTTTTTTATGCCTCATGCAGCCGGGTATATGTGGGAATAGCTATATTAGCAATGCTGAAGGATGTAGTTCATAACACATTTTCTTCTTGCCAAAGCTGGTTTAGAAGTTCTCATTCATCCCTCCCAAGAGCTTCCCATTTCTCTGCTGTGCCACAGCCTTGTGTGCCTTCAGTCATACCATGCATTCCTGTCTGTAACCTGGTTTGAGGCATGTCCCACGAGCACTTCTGTCAGCACCAGTGAAAGGGTGGCGGCTGCAGAGGAGGGTGGGAAGGAATGAATGAATGAATGAATGAATGGCTGAGAAGGAAGAGAGATTTCTCAAGCTGACTTCATTGCTGAAGAAAACATATGGAATGCCATCCTCAGATTGGAAAGATTTTTCTTATCTACCCTCCTGCTGATTATCACTCCTCCCCTATCCATAACATGAGCCAGCACAACTACACAAACATGCAGGAGATCGCAGAATGATCAGTTTAACTACTGCTAGAGGCCTCAGATCAGATCAGTTCTTAGGAAATCTGTTTGATAAGGAGGGGAGATTACACAGCTATTCCAAACTGCTGTAGTTTGAACACTGTCTGACTTTTTGAGACAAAGGGCTTTTACATTTACATTTAAGCTGTACTACAAAGTCACACTCAGGTGATACATCAGCTGTGTCCTGCACGAAAAAATTGCACCAACATGACAAAACCCACTTAGGTGATATCACCAAATTGATTCATAATTGGCTAATGGCAACCTAACGCAGATTGAAAACTAGGTATAGTGCCTCTTGTCCAGAAACCCTGCATGTTCCTCAGCCCTGCCAGAGCAGTAGGTCTTACTCAGCCAATGCGCCAAAGCCCCATGTGAAAGTCCATTTGAGCACGCAGTTTATACACATAGTCTGTGCAGTACTTCCAGAAGACATTGTGCCCTCAGCAGATGTGTTATGCAGTGCATTTGGGTATGCACAAAAATCCCACCTCCTGAGCACATTACTTTTACTATGCTTGCATTAACCAACTCTGCAGACCATGTGCAATCTCAGGTGACACGGTGCTCCTGCTTATGTTCATACCTGGGGACTACAGCACATAAGTATGGAAATTCCATATAAGTGCTTCTACCCTAGCTTCCCCTCAACTCTCTCCTATATATAATGATCAGGGCCACTGCTAAAGAAAAAGCATTTGAAGGGAACAAACTCTTCCACTTAAGTGCAACCATGCAATGGGCTGTTGGACCACCTCCATTTGTTCTCCTGGTCCTGGGCAGGATTATTTAGTTGTCTCCAGGTAGCTTCATGTTTTCTAGGAAAGCAAAGGATGCAAGATAAGAACATGCCAACAGGGGACTGTGGGGATCACAAAGTCCACATGAATTAGTGTTGATTCATGAGTACTGTGATCTCTTGATCTGATTACCAGAGAAATCAAAATATATAGGAAGAGAATGAGGTTTGTTGGGTTTTTTTTGTCAGAAATGGTATAAGAGAAGAGCTGTGTTTTGATCGGCTGCATTACCTCTTTAAGTAGAAAGTTCAGTTAATTCCAGGGAATCTGTGGCAAAACTTCTCTTGATTTTAATGGAGACCGGTTTTAACCCATTAATCAAAAAAGTTTGCTCTTCTTCAGACTCTGTATATGACCCAAAATATTTGGGACAGACAAGATAAAGACAGAACAGAATTAAACAGAACAGAGTTCTAGACTGAGTAATTCTCAGGGCAATGGTGTTTTTCCATGCACGTAACTCATACATTACAGAACTTATATCATTAAAAGTAAAAAAATTGTATATGAGAAAACCTACCCAAAATTATCATTAGGAGTAAGCTTCCACTTGTGTTACTCATATAACTCATAATCCTGCTGAAAAAAAACTGGCAGGTAATCTATGAGTTATAAGTACGAAAAAGCTGCATTGAAAAAACCCAAACAAAACAAAACAAAAATAACCCTTCATTGTGTAAAGAAAGCCCGGTGAGATTCCTCTGTTGTGGCATGAATTCATGCGGACATTCCAACAGATTTCTTTCGCATCAGGAGCTGAGATAGCACAGTGATATAAACGCCAGAGCACAACCCTTGTCTCTCAGTTAGGTCTTTGTAGAACCAAGATGATTATTACAGATTAATGGGTGAGTCTCCCTGCTTAGACACAGAACTGCACAAAGAGATAGAAAAATAATATCTCAAGATACTAGGCAGTTACCAGATCAGTACAAGAATGGAAGGTACTCATATTTAAATGGTAAAACCTAGTAGGAGACAATATAGACAGAACAATTTTTTCCAAGAAAGTTTCAGGGCAAGCAATCATGTGGATAAAACAAATATTAGGGAAATAATTTCACTCAACAGACAATGAAGTGACAGGGCCAGATAAGGAACAAAGGACCTGCAGAACATAAGTTTTACATCAACTCACTCTGAATGCAGGATAGCCAGAAGTCCTTTCCAAAGTAAGCAATTTTTATACTAACACTGAAGGGGCAAGATACAGTAAAATATAAATATACAGTAAAGGAAAACAGTTTGAAAATGAAACACAGATGAAGGTAATGACTGCTGAGCAGATAAGCCACTTGAAGGAAAGCTTTTGAAAGATCCCAGTGGCAGCTTTACAATATTCCATAGATAAAAAATTGCATAGATAAAAGGTGAGGAAAAATGGGGAGCAAAATGTATTTTAAAAAAACACCAAAGCTTTTTTGTTCTACCTTAGCTATTTCAAGAGATTTTGAAATCATAAGCGAAGTGTTCTACTGCAAGAAAAACAAAGATCTTCAACGTGATTGTTACCAAATAGCAAGAGATGTTTAATCATTTGCCTCAGTAGGCTTATGAACTGCCTTTTGGTCAAATTTTGCCAGAATTGATACTGTTAAATGAAACTTCCAATTCCACTCTGACTAGCCCAACTGCAATATTACTGTCTCTGCATATGAGAAAACTCTCTCTTTGGTGCCCTTTTCTGCATTTGTATACTCATATTAAGAGATATTTCCCTCTCTCAGGGAAGCCAGATATCTACTAATATGAGCAAGAGACCTTCCTGGAGCAGTTCTTATGTAGCTAAGGGAAGCCCAGTCTGGACGCACCATGGGTCTCTAGAAGTCAGAGGACAAACAGAGAGCAATTGTGGGCTGTGGAATGTTCCTCCCCAGGATTACCCTGGTGAGCTGCAGTTTAGAGTCCACCTGAGTTTAGGAAAATAACATCCCCTTAGCAATGCCCTTTTGACTGACACTTTCTAATTGTGTCAGCTGATGACGACAGGTTTATGAGTCTCCCTTGGGCTTTGTTCCCACCATGCACTAAGGAAATCTACAGGGATGACCCTGCTGGGTTCACCTTGCAGCTCCTTCCTGTCCATTCCTCAGTGTGAACAAAACCAGACAGCAGCCAAGAACAACCCATGCCTTCTATGATCACTCACTTCTGCATCTCTGCAGCTGTGAGAAGACAAGCCTTTTCAGCAGTCCGCAGGCTGTGTTCTTTGAAATGGAGATGGTTTCCTGATGCTTTCTACTAGTAAAAAATTATTTGAATTTTCTCCAAAATGATGCACAAACATATCTGAAGAGAATAAATAAAAAGGCTGTCAATCTACAAGTTCCTCCAGGCAGTAGGTTTCTATTTTGAAGGTAGGATGATCTTGGTTGCAATGAGGTAAATGCTGCCAGATGCTTCACAAGGTATCTCACTGGGGACAAGCAGGGTATCTCTGTGATACACAGAAAATTTGGGTCCCTATACTGAAATTGTTTTAATTCTTGTTCTCCTATTTCTCTTCGTGAAGGGCAGAAGGGTACTTGCCCAGAGTTTGGCCTGTAGCTGACTGAAATATGGGCCCTGTATTCATTTAGTTTTTAAGCATCTAGCTGAAAAAGGGTTTGAGATGATTGATATGAGGATAGTGCTGGAGAAAGTCATATTACAACTTAAAGCATAACAGATTTCACTTGGCGCTATGCAGTGGGAAATTGAAATCAAATACAGGAGCAGAGCAATCTGTCACAGAAAACTTGTTTCACTGAGCAGCAGAACCCACTTGAAAGTATATAACTCACCAGCATACGAAACAAATGACATTTTCATTTCTTTCATTCTTCACGTCTTAAGGATATGGGATCTAATGCATAAGATCCATTATTATAAATCAGAAAAACTGTGAGTAAGAGGCAATATCTATAGGTTACTCTGCATTTACGATTGTTCTGCAACTTTACCTTCTTCCCCAAGGCTTATCTCTCAGGCACATCTGTCTTAGTAAGAGTGACATAATGGGAAATTGCTACAGGTTTGAAGAATTTGTAGAAGAATGACTGACTAAAGGATAAGTCATTGCACTTCCTGCATTCCACAGATAATGACAATGTACTATTTTTGTCACTAAAAACTAATGTTCAGAGTGGCATATTAAACCGTATCAGGTGATTTGGAAGAAAAGGCAGTCCATGTAACTTGTTGGTTTTTCACGAGAACGGCAGAAATAGTTTGTCATTCAAAGTAACTTCTGGTGACTCTACAGTGCAAATCTTGCAGGAGAGTCTGTGGGTAAGTAACCTGGGTAGGAATTTCTCAAGTTTACTCATGCAGAATAAAATAGACAGAACAGAAGTGTGTTGAGCTCCAGTGTGCTAGTGCTGATTACTTGCAGCCACGAGGAAGATGACAGAATTCTACGTATCTTTCTGATTAACAAAGAGGTAGCTTTATTTTTTTTTCTGGCAGCCTGAGGGTCTTGAGCTTTTACTTGCCTTTCCTGCTGGTCTCAATGGCAGTAGTTAAGATGGGTTAAAACCCCTATTCTCTGTGAGCCCTCACTCAAAAGTTATCGCTTTAGAAGAGGCAGAAGATCACACAGATTGTGCAACAACTTGAAGTGGATAGGAGTTTAAATTGGTAGGCAGGGCTGTGTTAAGAGGGTGGCTGTAGAGGCGGGTGCAGTAGTGTCCTTAGCCACTGCAACCAAAGCAGACACGAACCATGGCTCAGAGACCTGAGGAAGTATTTTCCTTTTTCCCTACTCTACATCACCCTTTCATGCATATTCTACTCCCACTGTCTTTTGGACCCAATTTGGCAAATATAATTTGTGGGACTTATCTCAGGGTTAAATTCCTAAGCCTGTCATATTAAACCACCAAAGCGCCATACCCAAGCATCAGCTCTCTCGATCCTGTTTTAAACCCCTCCTGCTCCCTCCAGGAGCAACGCTCTGACAAGTCAGCTGTACAGTGTATATCACGCATAAGGTCTCTCATGCAAGAACGTGCATTTCTCATGGCTTTTCTTGTATTAATGAGCCTATGTTTTCCTCATGACACTTGCCTGTCACTTTATGTTAAACCTGAGTATTTAATTTCTAGTGTGAGGGGGAAGTCTCCTGGGTAACAAAAGTATTTTATCGATAAGACAAACATGTGCAGAAACATGTCAAGGGTACCTTACTCTGTAAGCTTTCCCATTGCAGTTTTTTATTGTAGTCTTTGATATTAGTAAAAAAAATTGCACTTGAGAACTATAAATCATTAACTGCATGCCCATCAATATTGTGTTTCAAGCTGTCACTCTAAAGCAAGCTAGAACTCAAAGACATATTGATCCATGCTATTGCATGATTAGCAACACATCACTTCTCAGTTTTGCACTCTGAACTGTTTTTCTGCTGCTGAATACACATCAGATTTTAGTGCAAGTTAGCAAAAAAATTTCCTATTTAGGATGGAAAAGGAGATACACCTTTTCATAGTATGTTCTGCAGTTATATAAAATGCAGCACAAAAGTGTTGATGAGGAAACTATATACTCAAAGATATCAGAAAGGGAGCCCACCAAAGTAAAACGATATGGCTATAATTTCACATTAATTCTTTGTTTCAAAATCTTTGGTTTCTTGCCATCACACCCAGCATATGTCACCAGGTCAATGAAATGTCTTCTCTGACTCCCTGGGGAAGCAACCACACTCTGAGATGGGAAACAGAGAGTTTGGTGGGTCAGCACCAAAAGGCAGGCAGCAACAGAAGTGGACTCACCTCAGAGCTTGGAAGAGAAATCCAGATTTCACAGCCTTGGCATGTTCCCACTTGTCAAACAGCTGTGCAACTCATTTGCCCAGACTATGAGAGATGTTGCTCTTAACATTTGCCCGTTATTAATAGGCACTGTTTTCTTAACTGGGTAGATCACACTGCTGCACTGCCTTTGTATCAAACGCACTAACAGCCTCTTTTGATATCGTACCACCACACCCAGGAGCAACGAGGAAGAAACTTATCTGATAATCTGATGGGAAGAGCAAAGAGGGAGATGGTGGAGACAGCACTGCTGTTCTGCCACTGGGGTGGGAAATGTACCTCTGACTCCAACAGACAGCATGTGACAGCAGTGGTGGAACGAGCCTAAAACTGGCCACAGCATGCAAATCCTACTTCTTGGGAAACTGCATGGTTTTGGAAAATGTCCGTTTTAAAATCCAAATGAGAGTTTGACAAAATGCCAGAGCTGCACGTACAAACTGACAGTGACACACTTCAAGGCACTCACCTGTTGGGAGGCCCAAACCACAGATTTTGTTATACTTGATCTGAGGCCAGACTTGGGACCTCCAGGTGAGAGCCCTCACTGCCGGGCTGTTGTCCGGCTTGAGTGTGTTCAACTTGTCTCTCTTCCCATTGTCTTTCAATGAGGAAAACGCAAAGAAAGACACTACTACATATATCTTCTGTTCTTAATTTTTTTTCCATGGGCATCTAGTTCCAAGCACTGTCAGAAAACAGGGTTGCTGGTCTGATCCAGTAGAATCAGTTGTATGTGCTTCCCCATATCATCCTCCCTCTCTTCTCTGTTACCTTCTCCCAAAGTCTCAGTCCTGCATGAGAATCCTTTTCCAGCCATAACTTCAACAAAGTTGATAACTTTCTTAAACAAGTTTTATTTTCAACAAATCAGCATTTTACAATAATGTTTCTTATGACAGGAAAATTTTCCAATTTAGCCTTAGCAAGAAGCTTCTCTGAGACAGGCAGAAGTTTATCCTTACACTTTGCTGATGCCATTTATCTTGTCATGCAAATAGAGTCTCATTGACTCTGTGTACAAGCCCTTGAAGTCTGTCCCAGGCAACAATGTTCCTGGCATCTCACCAAAGTCAGCAGAAAGATTGCTGTATGTTTCAGCAGACTTTGGTTTAGACTCTGTCTGCATAACCAGCAGGCTGGGCCAGTATAAGATATACTTACCTGCACTTAAAAAAAAATAAAATAAAATAAAAATCAGAGCATGTTAACATTCAAAAACGAATGGTTCCTAGTGATTATCCTACTCTGACGCTTGTGTGACTCCCTTGAAGAGATCCAGCTTATTTCCAGAGTATGCCTAAGAAGATCCAGCCCATGTTACAACATTGAAAACAAAATGGATGTGTTCCTCATGGGAACTAAACACAGTGCTCTATGCATCTATAAGGAGAGGGTGGATAAAGATGGAAAAGTGTCCCATCATCCTCTGACCCTGGAGTTGGCCCAAGAACTGCAACCATAAGTCTGGACAGTACTGGATGGACTGCTACCCACACCAGCCTGTCCCAACATGTCCCCAGTTCAGAACAGGGAGGACAGATAGGGTCGAGCTGTTATGGCTGAGACTCCTCCAGGCTTTTAGTGCAATAGACCATCACAAAAGGGCCATAGATGCTTTAGGATGCCATGGCCCTGAAACACTCTCTAGAAACTAACTGGTTTCCAGTGACCTAGATAGCCAAACCTGAAAAGATAAATTAATTACTCTACTACATTCTCCAGCGACCTAGAACCCAGAAGTATGACCATAGAAACTTGGTCTACTTGAACCTCATGACCAGCAAGTCTGTGAATAACCAGAGCAGATGATTTCCCAGTGTGTAGAATTGTTATTCTAACCCCAGGCTCTGGAAAAAGCCAACTGCCTTTTTCCTTACAAGCCATCAGGAACAACTGCACTGAAGACAGTAACCACTTTGAATGAACATCCTGCTAGAGCAGTATCAAGGGCCCAGTACCATCATGCATCCAAACCTGTACAGCTGACTGGTGCTCAGGGAATTAATGCTTTTCTGACACACTGAATATCTGAGTTGTTCTGCACAAACTGGACACTGATTGCATTCCAGAAAGGAGGCAGAGGATTGTACAAAATAGGGCTGGAAGGGACTGCAAGGGGTCACCACATCCGTCCCCCTGCCCCAGGGCAAGCTCAGCTCTATGTAAACCATTCCTGACAGATATTTGTCTAACCTGGTCTGAAAAACATCCAACCCCACAGCCTCCTTAGGTAGTAAAAATAATAACTTTTTCTGATCTTCAGAACTCAGCTCAATACATATACCAACTTACTTAAAGTACAAAGATGACAAGGATATCAACTTTTAAATGTGCAAATGGGATTTAACTTCTCGATTTTAAGGAAAGCCCTGATGGGGGTGACAGCAGAGTATCTCACGCATTTATATTGAAAGAGAAGGAGGCCTTCCAGAGCAGCCAACAAAGGCATGTAGGCTAGCAGATGATCTGCTCTGAAATAACAGTCATAACTCTGGACCAAGCCATTCCCTCTACACCCACTCTGCCACAGGCACTTAGAAAGTACCTGTGATATACCTGAGCAAACGCAAGCACATTGACCCCTCTGTGCTTTGCAGCGCAGTCTTCAGCTGCACCACCAGCAGGGCTCACAGCCTCAGTGCCTAATGGGCTTGGTCTTGAGGGAGGTCCCCAAGGTGGCCCCAGTGTGATGTTCCCCAATACTCTTGCTTGGGAAGTCACCAGGAGTAATTGTGCAGATAGGTCCTGCCATTTCCACAGGATCTTCCCTTCTCTGGAGACAGGAGGGAAACTCCTGTTATCTCATGGAAGGCTAATAGTTGCTTTAAACAATGGTGGAGTAAAAAGCAGAATAAAAGAATATGACTCTGCAAGACAGTATTTCCCCATTCAGTATGGATGTATGTGTATGTGTATCTGTATGCATGTGTTCAAAAAAGTGAAGAGACAAGTCTCATAAAGATCAACAACCAGTTTCAGCCTTTTCAATGACTCCTGACTTCCGTTCCACTAGCTGGAGTGCAAGCATAAGTCCTATCTGATTTCAAGAGAGTTTTCTGAAAAAGTGAGTTGTTCCTTGATATCCTTGGCCAAAAAAGGATAACATGTTTATTCTTTCATGTGGCCTTTCTCTCCCTCAGTAGAGTGGCTACACACTGGTGGTGTTGAACACAATTAGACTTTCACCCTCCATCCCTCAAAGTCATCATGTCTTGAAGGTGTCTTCAAAATGGCCTTGGGGCAATTTATAACATTTTTGGAAGCCTGCGGAATAGAAATTAGTACAACAGTTGGGAGAATAACTAATCAATTTTAGTATAATTAGACAGGCAGTTCTTAGAAAGAAGGGGAAAGACAGAATGACTAAAGAGCAAGTGGTGAAGTCTGTAATGGAGAACACAGCAACATGGGAGAGAAGTTCCTCTGCAACTGGTGAATTGACTGGCCTCATCAAGATAAAACACTTGAGGAATCTGCATCACTGCTCTTTTCCCTGGGAAAGCACAGTTAGGTGAAACATACCTGTGAGTTACTCCTGGGCAGAAGTGTAACTCCTCAGCTACGTGACTGTCATGAAATCATCACGTAGTGCTAGCTGCACAACACTGGGTGCCCCAAAGCTTTCCCCTCACACATGGCTATGAGCTGCTTTTGCAATATCAGTGACCTGAATATACAAGAGCAAAACCCTCAGAGAGAATTAGATTCAAGAGACTTGAAGCTTCCCAGGAATCTGAAAGAGCTGGCATTTAGGTCTTCATGGCCTGCTAGAGCCAGTTAAAAGGTCAGAAATAAAAGGTTATTGACCTGTAGATTTTCCTGAGACTCAGAGGGCACTATGACTTCAGCCCTTGCGTTCCTCTCACAACACAGGGATCATAAAGGGGTTTGGAGGTCACCAAGCCCACAGCATATGAAATCAGGAAATCGACTAGTAAATTTACTCTGCATTTTATTAGATTGCCATTGAATTTAAATAAATTACTAAGCAATTATCACTAATCGGGAAAGCTCATGAAGGGCAAAAGTAATTCTCTCTGCAAAAAATACTGAATGACATTCTGTGGCCTAAATTGTATAGTGAGTAAAATTATGAGAACATAAGGTCCTATCTGACCTTACAGTCTATAAATCCATTTTGTTTCCCTATAGCAAAGCTAAATTTCACTGTGTCTGATTTTAGTTTTCTCTATATTCCTTATACTATATCTCTCAAGACTTTCCGAAAACTGATGCAGTTACCCCTTCTTCAAACAAATACCATCCATGCAACTAATTATATTATTATATGTTACACACAAGAGGGGTTTTTTCTTGACATGTTGCCAAGAAAGCTTGAGAACACAAGTCCCTCTATCACTTTGATCATGAAAGACAAGTGGCTTCAGTTATTTGAAACTGTATTTGACAGGATGGAAGTAAGAGAGGAAGTGAAATGTTAAACTCCACCATAAAGATCAATGCTTGAGAAACATGTAAGCAAAATAGAACAGAAGTGGATTTTCAAAAGGCAATACAGGACAAGCAGGGAAGAAATTTTACCAAATATCCCTTTAAAAGCCTGGCCATGCTGCAAGTGAATTCTTAATCATTGCTGTGCTCAAAGAACCCTCGCTAATTCTAGAAACCCACTCACTGGCAACAGCAGATTGCTAGTGTTTAGCAGTGCTAATTGGCATCAAAATGCTGCTGCAGCTTTATGAGCACCTTTTCATCTACATTCTTCCCTCACAGCGACTAAAACCTTGAAGTCAGTAGAATTAGTCCTGATCCAGGCTGGTGGAAATGAGAGGAGAATCAGCAGCTTGTCCCTTCGAGTGATAATCATTGTAATCATCTTTTCCTAACACGAAAGCAAAAGCCATTGCCTGAAGAAGTTACCCCAACTTTCAGCTAGACTTTGAATATTTTGCACACAAAGGAAAGCCTTGAAGAAATTACATCAAAAGTGGATGTTTATTTTAATGTGGTTCTCCTCACATTACTGAGCAACTCAAGTTTTGCTTCAGGGCAAAAGCATATTATATAGATGAAAGACTAATAGCTTATCTAGCCAGCCTGATGACTATTAGGATAGGGCTGAGCAAGAGCAAATTTTTTAAATTGAAATAGTTGCAATTTTTTAAAAGATTCAAAGTGCTAAGGAATTCTTTGTGTTTTTTTCAGTGTGGAGTATATATTCAAAGGCCATTGGCAGCCAATATACTAAAGAGGCAGAAGCAGGCATCGTGGTAACTGCTGCTTTTATGATACTATGGAAGTAAGATGGATTAATAGCCCTGGAAGCACTCATCTTCCCTCTAGCCAGAAGATATATCTAAGGAGAGAAGTAAGCACTTTATGTCCCACTACTCTGGATCCCTTCACATGAGAGAGCAATGCAACACAGTGCAGCTGCCATAACCATTAACACTTTCTGCACTTTGCTGTATGCTCCCATGGACACTGTGGACAAAGACACATAACATGTAGCCATTCAATAGCAAGCTAGCAGTCATCATTTTTTTTCCCACAGAAACTGCCCCTTCATGTGTGTTTTCATCCCACAACATCACTTGGAAAATGCAAACTGGTCCATCCGTTTTTCATCAAAGGGCACACAATTGCAAACTACCTCACCCTTACCATGGAGGAGGAGCAGGCGTGGGAACCTGCAGACCAGATGATGTAGAGTAACCTGTTATCTCCGGTGACTTCTTCACATACCCACGGTCTGAGAACTCTCATGCAGTTCTTCAGTATTGACACCACCCTACTGTGAAATCCATTTTCAGCTCACATATGAGAATCAACAGCCTTCAGTCAATTCTAACCAGGGATCTATGAACCCAGAGCCTAAGCCACCAACCTTCCTGCTATCAATTTATCTAAGAAAATGAGTTTCAGCTGTTAGCCTTTTTTCTTCCTTCAGTGAAAAGTTGATCATAATTCCTTTGAAACCAAAGTTCACATCAACCTTTGCAATATGAAGCCTGGAATAACGTATTAAAATGACAAAAGCTGTTGTAGAGATCCTTGAGATAAAATCAGTGACAGACACCATTGCAGCAGTCTGGGTGGTAGGCCAAATCAGAGGCTGATACCTGCTTGTCTGATCTGCTTTCACTCTAGCCAGTTCTGAGCAGATTTTGGAGAAGCAAGGAAAGTAGGACGTTCCCATCATGTTCTGCTAAGGTGAATTAAAGAACTGGAAATGTGGCAGTAGGCCTCAGAATGAAGATTTAAGGATCAATAGCCCTGGCCTGATGTCTGTAACTCCTCCTCTGCAGCATAACAGCAGAGCCAGCAAAATGTATCTCCACTTGATCTTTCCACAGTTTTCTTATGCTCTGACATCTGACAACACTTGTTTGTTTCCCATGCTAGACATCTTGCTTGGGGTGTAGGAATCATCTTTTGGTCCATGTTGGAACATGGGCATGCACCAGACAGCTTTCATTGTGTGGGGTGGGATATCCTGACATATGGTATTACAATTAGAATTTACATTTTGCTTTAGTTGTATTTAATAACAGATAGAGATACTGCAGCCATTCATCCCAGCTACGATGTGCAGCCAGCAGGCCTGGATCTCCTCTCTTTGTGTTTTTCTCCACCATTGACTACTGAATGCTTGCCTGTTTTCCCTTCCTGTCCAATAATACCCATTAATCCTCTCTTTTCCTACCATAATTTGGCCATTACCAAGAGCTGAAAGCCTTCTCTGCAGCTCATTATTTACTAGCATTTTTCAAATTAGATCCAAAAGCAGAGCTGGTTGACCTATACCTGAAGCAACAGAGAGAGAAAGAGCAGGGGAGAGCATTCCCCTGAAGAAAGAGCCACAGGACCTCATTGTGTTCTTCCATAGCTGTTTCAGTTAAACATTTTCCCTTAGCTCTTCTCAATCCTGTTCTGGGTACTTGGGTACTATTGCTGCTGAGGCAATGACTGGGCTAACCCCAGGCACCAGTGCTGTTCAATAACTCTTGAAACAGAGGTAAAGGTTCATCCTAGCATATTGTAGTGGTGACTGAAGCAATAGGGGTATTTTCACATAGATTAATCCAGCAGTCTAGTGTATAACTGTTTAAAGTGTTCTCTGAATTGCAGTAACTGGTCAAACCTGTTCTAACAACAGCTCCTGGCTTTGAGAGCAATTCCAGTGAAGCTGCTGCTGGAGGGGATCTGATGTTTCAAATGGAAGTATTTTACATCAATTTGGACTTTCTTCAGGCAACTGTAAATGATTTTTGGGACAGACCAAAGTCCTACAACTATCTCCCTAATTCCATCATCATTCTTAGTTTGCCGCATTTGATACATTTTTTCCCACCTTAGGAAAACATATCATTGTAGGCAGAGTGCATATTCCCACCAGGTACTTTAACATAAGCTGTTAATGACTTGTGACTTCCTTAGGCAGTCAGGCGGAGAAGACTTGTTTCACATTAAGCAGGTAAGCAAAATTTAAACCAGATGCTTCCAAAAAGGAGGGGCATTGAGAAAAGCAGGATTAACATAGTTTTATACACCTAAGCAGGGGGTCCAAAGCATGAGAGGGAAATAGCAATGCATCAACAACCTTCAGTGCTTACTTGGACGACAAGACAAGCAGGTCACTATCTGGAGTCCTAGAAAAATGTTGTCAGTAAGTTTTTGGAACTACTTACAAACATTGACCTAGAGCATCCATTTAATAAAAAAAGGTTCTTGGTCAATTTCTGGCTTGTACAGCTGGACTGTAAAGACATACTGTGAGGCATTAATCATGTAACAAAAAGAAATCAGCCATGAGAAAACCGCTTTAAATTTCTTGAACCATGATTTGAATCCAATTTCACCTGCCTTTCCAGTTCAAACAACAGCACTACATGGATATGTGGATTTAAACAAGTCCATCCTTTATGTAATAGCAGCTTCAGCTGGAGTGGTGATGTAAATTAAAGCTTTTTGTAACACTTTACAAGCCCCTCACTTCACTTGGACACAGAGCAAACTAGTGTTTGCAATCAAACTTAAATCTGGTTCTAGTAATTAAAAGGATCTTCTAAATCTCCTCCTCAGTGGCAAGAGACTATTTACTGGTTAATTAAACACTGTTTCTTAAGCCCTTTCAGAACAGACATTAAAAAAAAAAAAGAGTGAGAATGCAAGGCTGAAATTATTGGTTAGGCTCTAACCAAAAGCAAAGATTTACATTTATCCACTAGCTCATATGTGCCTGTGTTTTGAAATGTCTTGTTTACTTCGATACAGGTGAGGGTGAGAAAGAAAGCACACATCTCCTAACAGCTTCGTGGGCAGAACTGAATTTACCAGAGCCCTGTGCCCCAGCTGGGGTGGGTGATGGGCTGGTCACTGTGTTATCAGTGGGGCAGGAGACCCTCAGCATACTCCAGGTGTCTGGGGACTTACTGTACAAGAGAGGGGGAAGGGCAGAAAGGGTCAGTTGCAATATTAGCATAACTTTATGACTGTCAGATCAATCAAAGAAAAAGTACATATGTGGTACCTTTAGATGTCAACATTATTTCACTTTGAACAAACTTTCCTATGTCTCATTCTAGCCATTGAGCTCATTAATTTTCAGAGTAAGGATGGTCTGGATGCTGTTTAAGGCTCTGGAAGATCAGGAATTGTTTCCGTCCCACGCCACAAAGTTCCTTGGTGATCCCTTGTTATCACAGTATAAAACAGTACAAATTACAGCTTACATGGTTATGCTCATATGACTCCCTGTACTGAAGTAATTGCTCAGTAAAATTACCTCACATACACAAGACTCTCTGCCCCTCTTTGCCAATGCACAGCACAGAGCCTCCCCTCATGGATCTGTTTTAAGAACAAACACACTAGAAACCATCTGGCTTCTGGCATCCATTTCAGTGAACACAAAATAGGTATTTCAGCCAGAGGAGTACATCTGAGCTGTTCCCAGATCCTAACATTAAACTCAAACCCAGACTTTCCAACACCAAGATCTTAAAACATTTTGCTAATATATCTAACCAGTTAAAGGCAAGTTCTTCCAGATCCAGTGCTAAATTGTCAGCAGGGTGATGTTCAGTCAGATAGAAGTGAGTCCTCTTCCTGCCCCAAACCAACAAGGGGCAGCGTGCACAGGTCAGTATGGTCCAAGCACAAGCTCCTACTGCTTCAGCTGATACAGTCAGACCCTCTACAAAGCTCAGTTCCTCAGATTTAGTATCATATTATCTACTCCCACACACCTTTCAGTCAGACCAGGCCATTAACAAAAAAAATGGAAATCTAGCCAATTATCTCCGATTTGTTGTTAAAAAAATTCTCCAGCATCCTCTGTATAAACGTAGGACTCTGAATGTTTGAATTAGTTTACTGCATCATATAGTATTTAATTTGACAATACCTCTCTACCTCACAGCCAGGATTAGAAAGATTTATTCAATTCCAATGCATATTTGTTCTGTCCTGTGCAGCTTCTTACACCATCTTTATGAGCATAAGACTGAGTGAACTGAAGTGATGTGCTGAGCACATGTGGGTGTTGCAAAGGACAGCTGAGTCTGAGGGCAAGGGTGCTTTGTAGATATACACCTGCACGTACACGTATAGGCTGCTATGCTTTGTTTTAGAGAAGTTGAGGAAATGTGAGCATAAAGCCAGTTTAATGGAAGGAATTAACTTCATTCAAAGGAAGAAATTAACTTCAAAAGAAGTTAATTTCACAGTTTTCTAAAAACCTGTTCTAACTTATTCCCCAAGCACCCCAGTTTTCCCTTGCAGTGGAGATCCTGGGGAAGCATCACGGACTCCAGCCCAGCACCTGTATCACTCAGTGAGTTGACAAAACACCAAGCACTGCAGGAGTCACACACCACAATGCAGCTTTATGAGGACTGCCTTCAACTACTGTAATAGCTTAGCAGATAGGCATGAAACCAGGATAAAATCTGATACAAAACCATCTTGACTTGCATTGTGTACCTTAATCGGCTGCCTTTTGTTCATATGCTTAACTCTTGCTAGGTATTTTGGAATAGAGGCTGCGTAAAAGGTCTCCAGAGACAAGGGCAACTTGTACGGTGGTGCTCCCTGTGCTGGTTGTATTCATCCTATGAAATTCGGCACAAACTGCACTCCTGGCCTTTGGAGAGCCCTCTGCCTTGTCTCAGGCTCTTGCTATCTCACAGTCATTTGCTTTCTAACAGGTCTGTTCTCCCATCTCCCCTGGCTTGCATGTCTCCCTGTCCTCTGCATAGTTGTGGCTGTTAGGAAGTTTCATAGTCTACCAGCCAGGTTAGCTTTTGGAAACCTCTGCCTCAGCCTCCTCAGTTCTCCCTGCGTATCTCCTTTCAGTCATTCTGCTTATTTAATCTTCCCTTTGAACTCCTTTCGCATGCATAGCAGGAAAGTGTGACAGACAAGTAAATCTTCAGCTGTCGTCACTTCTTCCCTAGTGAGAAGAAGGACTGACAACCTGGCCTTTTCCCACGACTGAGCAAACTAGAACCCATGGGCTACACGTTTGCCAGTAAATTAAACCACTAATCTGATGTGCTTAACTGTTACAACAGGTCTAGGCATACTTTCTGCCAGGAAATATTTGCATTCTCCTAAATATTACTAATTTATGTACTTTATTGATTGATCAGCAGGTTCTGTTCTTGTAACAGGATGTTTTATCTCTTCATTGTGTGCTTTCCAACAGGAATGATCTGTCCAAATTCACTGATCAAAAACTCATCACAACCTGTAAAAGGCAAACCCTGCTGTGGTTAAAGTCAGCAAAGTGCAATGACATGCAGCTCGCTCAGTGTAAGTCACCCCAACGCCCAGCATCAATCAAGAGGTGAAAGTTGCTGACAAAGGTCACCTTTCACAAACCTTTCCTCATCCGGCCACTTTCTCAGCCCTTTTTTTCTCCTCTGGGAAACAAGCAGAGTTTATGCTTTGCTCCCAAATTCTCCCAAAAAGTACGTTTCCCTGCAGTGCCTAACAAAGTCCCATCTTCCCTTTGGAACACATCACAGTTCCCCATTACCTTCTGGTGACCAAAACAGTCAAAAAGTTATGAAACCTCATCCTGTCATTATCCACAGGACAGAGCATACAGAGATTTCAGAGCAAATTCCTGCTGCATGACCCTGAGATGTCCCACAGTGGCAGTCACACACTGCCCAGATTCCTTACTGACAGCAGGTATAATCAAGCAGTTATGACCACTCCTTATCCAAGGCTATTCAACATCCATCATGAAGCAGACACAAAACACAAACCTATTCAAAGCATCTCCAGTATTTAGAAAAAAACAGATATGAGGCATCAGGTAAAGACAAATTCCCTGTCTTGGAAAAAGTGGGGTATTTCTGAAGGATACTCCAGAAAACCGCCTTTAAAACATAAAGTAAGAGGTCCAAAGAATAGGAAAACACTTCTTTAGGCTTTTGTTTGTTTGTTTATGTATATGTATATGTTTGTTTATGTTTATGTATGACCTTTAAAGTTAGCTGTACATCTAACCTGTTGTATATCCTTGGATGGGTCTCTTAAGCTCTGACTTTCAGGTCGCAGCCACACTCAAGAATCACTTGGTGTTTCCCATTTAACTCCATCTCCCTGGAAACACAAGGGGAAACAACCGAGACATGTCCTCTGTAATGTTATTAACAATTAACATTTAAAGGCAATCGTATGAAACAAACAAGATAATATGATTAAATCATATAGAGTTATAGTTGCTTCCAAATGGGAGAGACTTTTTTTATCTTTTAGAGATTATATGATCAGAACATATAATGAACAGTCAGTTGCTTTCGCTCTTTTAGTCTTTACAAGCAAAATGAAGAGTTTTCACTTGATTCAAGTGTATGTACATTTAAGACTTTTAGCAAGAACAGTTAGACCTTGAATCTTATTGGCTTTGCAATCAGGAACCAATCCTGACCAGAGAATGCCACATTTTCACAGTGTGCATACACTAATGTAGATTTAAAAACATATGTATTCTGGTGAGAAATAGCAGCATCAGAGGTTTTGAAGTTTCTCAAGCTAATAAAGACCAATTTTTAAACTAATTTAAATTACAAATTCAATGTTTTCAACAAGCTGGAGACTGTTCCAGTGAAGGCATAGAGATTCCAATTCCTAAACACCTCCAGCAGGGCTTTTGAGCAAAAGGCATCCTGTTGGGAAGACCGCAGAGAGGCTGTGTATGATCAGAGGAAAGTGGGATTGGATGTGTACTGATCAGATACTCCTAGCAACTGTCTACAGTTCATCAATCCCTTTGTAGCTACAGCCTATATCACTGTGATAATGGGTTTTTTACTGCAAAGAGAAAAAAGTGAACATCCAAGACTATTTTAACCATGCTTTTTTTAACAGTGGATATCTTGAAAATATCCACTTTCAACTTTTTGGTTGAAACTTTTTTTTAAACTGGGGTTGGCAAAAAACTATAGGTGGAAGGTTGTGGCTACAATTCATGGAGGAGGGGAACAAAGGTAAATCTGAGTCTTGAATCTGCCAAGGCTGCTCCTTAGAAAATTCTCTCTGTTCTGGAGATCTCCTTAACCACATAGACCTGTTTGAGACAATGGCAGTGGATAATGAACACAGACAAGGTAAACTCCACATTTTTTTCTTTTTTTTCCCCAAGAGTATTGTTGGAAGTATTCACTCAATGCCAGCAGAACACGTCTCCATCAGAGGTGCTGATGGTGTTCTACAGCACCAGAGAATGAGTGCATCACTAGTTGTTATGACCAGAAAGAAATGTTACGTTATGAACAGAAAGAAATACAGTTAATACTTTTGCATCTAGTTCTTCACAAATATTGTGACCTTTCAGACCGGGCTGTCAAGATCACTAAGTAGCTACTCTCTTCCTATTTGTTCCGAGAAGAAAAAGTAGTGTCATTTCCCTCTCTGCCAATACAATTCCTGGCAACCTGCTGGAAAGTATTTTACACACTATTTAAATGCACACATCACTGCTTAGACAGGGGAAATTTCAGTGAATACATATTATGTTTCTGTATTTTATCCTGTATAGAAGCTAATATAGCATAACTATTAGAGAATGCTAAATAAATTCTAACAATGACAATCTAAAACTAGTAAATTTTTATTGTTAATATGCTCAGTATTTGAATTTTCCAGGCCATCTAAGTTGCATTATGTCTATTGTGTTGTTCAAGCACCCTTAGGAGCAGGTAAAGTGTTTTTCACAGGAGCAATCTTTTTGATGGCCACCATAGAGAAATTAAAGAGTTTGGCCATCCCTCAACCCTTTATATCAGTACCCTGCAGTGTTCTATCATGAAATTGTTTCCTATTAGCATAGGTCTCAATCCTGCAACTCACACATACTAACATTATGGTCTCTGAATGAATTGACTGAACTAAACAGGAGTACTCAGGCTGTGTGAAGTTAAACACACATAAGCATGCTCACAGGGTAAAAATTGTGTCTGAGATGAAAGGGGGAAAGGTAAGGTATCTTACAGGCCAGCTTTTAACCAGAATAGCTCAAAAAAATAGGAAATTCGTATTGTGGGGCTTGACTGTACAATTCTCTAAATAGCCAGCTAGTTTAACTCTATATCTCGGGGTTTTGATCATAGATATTTTTTTCCTTGCAAATTTGAAATGGATGAGAGCAGGAGAAAGAAAAGATTCATTCTTCCAAGGGCTGAAGAAGCTGCAAGAAGAAAATGTGCCTCGCCTTATCGGCAGCTGCATTTGTATTCATCTGAAGTTGATGTAGATTGGTGTAGATTCAGCATCCAAGGCCACATCCCTGGTTTCTGGGGCTGCACTCAGCTCTGAGCAACCTGTCCACCAGCACCAGCAATTACAGCAAGGACATTTCTCCCCACTTTCTGTCCATGGACCCAAGCAAGCAAAGCCAAGCAAAGTAAGCCAGGCTGACCCTGAATGAGGCAGAGGCTTGATGTGAGCATGCTCTATGGTTTCCTGAAAGCAAGACAGGCTGTAGATACCCACAGGATTTTGATCAATAAAGTAATATTTTATCATAGCATCAGATAAAATAACTTTTAAACAGAAACACCCAAATGCACTGCATGAGGTTAAAAAAGTGAAGATGCTTGGACACAAATACCATGTTTTCATGAAAGAAGACTTAAGACAGAAAAATATTTATTTATTCCTGAAGCCTTGCTTGCTAGTCCAGCAACTGAGAGCATTGACTAGACCCCAAAAAGTCTCCTCTGTGTCCCCAGGAAAGTCTCTTTCTTCAGCATCTTGGAGTCTTTGCTTTAGGTCTGCTCCAACTGGAAAAAAGCTCCTGTATTTCTCAAGGTGTCGCAGTCACCATTTGTGCTATCAACGCCTCCATCCCTGCCTCGCAGGCTGCACGCTCAGAGTATCGCCCATAAGCAGCTGCTTTTTACTTGAGCAGATCTCCCTTCATCCCACAGCGCCCACCTGACTGTGATACTGCAACCAGGAGGACACAAGCAGGTGGGTTTCGTGGCCACTGCCAAGTCATGGCCTGGAAGGGAGTTCCAGATTTGTATAGCAAACCAAATATCCATCACAATATTTGCAAACAACATCTGCAAAAAACACCAGGTAAGGAAAGACAGACTTACCTAGTCTGTGACTAAAGGGGTGGTATTTTCATCTGGGTGGAAGGTGGGGAGAAGGGCACTGTTTCTATTAACCTGAATTGATTTTCTGAAAATGCAAAGTAGCTAATAAATCCTGAGATAAAATACCCCCAGTAACAGAGAGGGTGTCTGGACACCCATGAGCAGGGCAAGGTGGTCACTGTGAGGGCATCTGCCCTCATCTGCACGTACCCAACTGTTCTAGAACCCCATTTGCAGGATCAAAGATGAAAGGCATGTTTCAGCTAAACAGAAGAGGACATAATCAGCACTGATGACTAACCCTTTTAAAGCTAACAAAACACTAGCTAACACAATACATTGGCTCTTACCTTATGACATGAGTATTTTCAGGGTTTTTGCAAAGTTAACCAGAAACAGCTAGACACAGGACTGTGCCAAACACAGCTGCAAACAGCATGAGCCATGTGAAAAAGGGGCTAAAGATCTGCTATTCAGGTAGAGCGAGACAAAGGCAGATCTTCTGCAGGATTATCAGGCTGTGGGGTACAGCTCCTGGATCCCACTCAATAGCAATATGTAAGCAAACCCCATCAAAAGCTTTTCACCTCCCTTCCTCCAACGCCTGCAAGATTCACCGCTCTCCCTGTCTAACTGCATGGGCTGCAGAGACATGTCTAGGAGGAGTTTACACAGGAATGGGCTGAAATGGCAAATACAGGGGTGAAGGAAAGTAAGGGCTAAGTTGACATGGAAATGAAAGCTGGATCACTATCCTGTGCACCCAGGGACACTTCCACCAATCCACTGACCTCCTCTCGCCCAGCTGCTTCCCATACCCTGAGCCAGGCCACTCCAGCCAGCCTTTTGCCCTTGCAGGAAATCTGCATTGCCTGAGTCCCTTTACAGCAATCCCCAGTCTTTAAACTACTC
>NW_010301603.1:60895-78014 GCF_000700745.2 Antrostomus carolinensis
AAATCCTCTGCTACCAGCAGCTTCCAGAATTTGTCTGCTTCCTATCAGTGCTCTTTACCTAAAGAGTAAACCATCTGTCTGAAAGAACTATTGCCCCACACTGCTATATAAAAAGCCAGCCCACTTGTGTTTACCTTGTGGCAAGTTTTCCCTAATTCTGTTAGTCCTGGGAGACAACATCTCTGTAAATAGTTTAACTGCTTCTCAAGCTAATTAATATTGTGAATGAGATGACGAGTTTCCACAGGCAGTTTTGCAAAGCAGCCTGACATCTCGCTGACCACCGCAGTGCACACAGTCGCTCCAGGAGAAGGTGCCGGGATATCTGACAGGGCTCTGCTGCAACTCCTGTTGCATCTTTTGACAAATCCCTTGTGCACCAGCTTCAGCCGGGGCTAAATATTTTTGTACTCTCATGAACCTGTTTTTGGGATGATATGTGATGAGATATGTTGAAATCTCATAGAAAGAGCTAGAAATTTGTAAAATCTCAGTGTGTATTTGTGACTCTGGCTTATATAAATATACAGTTGGAATTAAATAACACAGTCAACCATAAACTTTACCTCTGAATCAGAGCATGGGCTATGACCCACAAATTCCGTACAGCAATTACAAACTACCTAATGAACTTCATCTAGTACACAAGCATTAAGTAATTTACTAAATGTCTGATAACATAAGAGTAGGATTAGGAGGAGTCCTGGCAGAAATTCCAGTGGCTTTGCCTCCTTCACAGCTCCCCATCACTTCAGAGATAAAGATTACGGTTTCTAGGGTAACTAGACACACACACACACACAAAAAGGATACACTGTCTAATTTGGTTTCCTGAGACTATCAGAGCATTTTTGGGCTAGAAGCATAGCCTAAACATGATTATGAAAGAGATTTGTAATTTATTTAACCACATGTTTTAATTCACAATCATGCCTTACGTACATTTTTAGTCTTGACGGCGATTCTTGCATTTACATGTACAGTTTCTAACAAATAGTGACATTTTAAAATTCACAGACCATTATTAAAGACATAGAGGACAGATGGTCCTCTTGTGTATGTGCATATGTTACCATTGAGGGAGTTTGTACTTTGCTTCATGTAACACCCATACAAAAATGTAAAGATTTGAATAACATACAATTTTCCTGGTATATTTATGTTTCTGCACTTTATGTATAGTTTATATGCATACACATACATAGATGATAGGTCAGATTACCATTTCAGTTTGCAGCCTTTCACATCATGAGGTGGGGGGAGCAAATTATGTAGGTCTTACAGAAGTGTGAAGGCCAAAAGGGATGATATCCTGGTAAACCTAGGGACCACTCGACCTTTAATACAAGAGACTTAATGTTTTCTTATTCACGGTTTGCTACCCAAGGATTTGGGCACATGCATGTGTTCCCACATGGACACCTGAGCTGTCTCTTTGTGACTGAGCTCTGCTCCATTTTCTTTTTTTGAAAGCAGAAGGAGAAGACACCATGCTGCTGCTTGCAAAGCCTGTAGGGTGCTTCCACCTCCTACATTCAGGCACACCAACTGTTCTTTGTGTACACGTGGGCACTCCTACCCTCTTCTCTCTGCACTTCCAAAGCTTCATGTCATGGTATTTGAAGAAGCAGCGTGTCTCCACCTCTTCAGGACCCAACTTTTCCACTTAGCAAGATCTGGGTGACACAAGAGGCACCAGTCCTGACTCCATCTTCAACAGCATTTAGGTCATTGATGCTGGGTCAGACAACTTCCACAACTTGTTATCCAAGACCTAAACATGATGTTACTCAGACATCTCAGCTGCAATCACAATATATTAAACCATGCTCAGGAATGTTCCTAGGCAGGCACTGGAAGGCTATCATCAGTTCTGCTAAATTGTTTGAATGGCCTCTGGCATGTTTTTGGCCCATGCAAATTGCACTCCTCCAGAGCATTCTCCAGCAGGTTTCAGGAGCCATAGCACTCCAGCAGCCACCACAAGCAGCTCACGTGTGGCCACTCTGTCTTGTCAGGACAGGGAGCTGCTCGAAGAGCTTGTGGCTGTTTTGTGACAGCTGGCCTCAGTGCCAGGGACTGTTCCCAGGTATGTTCAATTTACCAGCACAGACAGAGCCGTTGAGACTTTCCCAGGTCAGGGCTGATCACCCAGGTATGCTTGATAGAGCCTTACTCAATGCTAATGAGCTGATTCCTTCCTACTCATTCAAAGCATTTAGTATTCATACTTAATGTGAACAGAGCCAAGGCCATGCAGGTGTCTGTTTTACAGATTATCAGCTATTTAAAATATAAATGTAATTATCCATTTTAAATTCTCACCGTAACTATCAGATCCCCAGTATGACAAGTCTTCCCCAAGAGGCAAGCAAAGGGAGTTTGAATCCATGACTGGATAAAAGTCCTCCAATAAGTAATCTAACACCCTAAAATGACACTGGTGAGTCAGTCTACAGCCATCTGTTCATGCCCAGTGCTGCTGTAAGCATCCCAGGCTCTGGTGAAATGCAAATTAAAAACCCAACACCACAGGTTACTGTCTAACAAAGAGACTGCAACGAGCAATGTAACTGATTTAACCTTACCCTGTTTCATAGGAAGACTGATTTCTTCCAATATACTTCATACTTCAAGATTCTTTAAGATGTGTCCCACTCCCCCAGCCAAGACTGATTGCCAACACCTCAAACCCAGGTTAACTGAGCAGTTTCTAGTCCTGAAAGTTAATACATACTGTGACCCTGACTCCTTTGGGAAAATAAACACCCCCAAAAAAGCCTTTTGACTTTCAGGGGATAGCTGCAGAAATTTTAATAAACATTTGGGGACCTTATTAATGTTTATAAAAAGGGTGGGTGTCAAGAGGATGGGGCCAGATTCTTTTCAGTGGTGCCCAGCAATAGGACAAGGGGCAGTGGGCACAAACTGGAACACAGGAGGTTCCACTTAAACATGAGGAAAAACTTCTTCATTGTGAGGGTGACAGGACACTTGAACAGGCTGCCCAGAGAGGTTGTGGAGTCTCTGTTTCTGGAGAGATTCAAAACCCACCTGGATGATTTCCTGTGCAACTTGCTGTAGGAAACATGCCTTGGCAGGGGGATTGGACTAGATGATCTCCTGATGTCCCTTCCAACCCTTACCATTCTGTGATAAACCAGAAGATTTGAGAAAACTTAATTCTTGCAGAAAACAATACTTCCTGCTACTGCCTTGCCTTTCTCTGTCTCTGCTAAACAAGCACTACAATTTCATTTCCAGGCCAGGCTCAGGAACCCAGCTGCTGTAGAAGCTAGTGATGGCAACTGAAGCATGAGCATCTCCACCGCACTGTGCCATCACCTCTGGACACCTCCTTCTCTTTTACTTCCTTCTTCAGATCTATAGAGGCAAAGGGATGAGATGGTAGGCAGTGAAACAACCCAAGCAAGGAAGGAAGATGCTCTTCCTTTGTTCCACAGCAATGGATGCACACTGGAGGAAAATCCTCTTCTGGGCAAGACAGCAGGTCAGCACTTAGCAGACCTGAGCAACTGAACTTTCAGAGCATATGCATGAACACCCCTGGCATGGTATTATTTTAGACCTAGACAGTGGTGAGCAACACCTTAAGGCCAGAGAGGTGCTAAGCCAACACAGAAAATCAATAGCATGTAAAAATACATATATACATGTATACATACATATAGAAATGTAAATGAGCTTAAAAGATCAAAGAGTTTGGTTAAACGTGTGCATTACATAGAACAACTGGAATGTTTTACACACAGCCAGCAATTTTTGCCTTGACAATAATTAGGAAGGATTCAAGATGCCCAATTTTGCTTCCAAGTCCTATCAGGCATGAGCTAAACTGTACTGCAAGCACCAGCAAACTTGCATTTCCTGTTCTTAAATGTTCTGAGGCTCTCCAAGATTTAACTACTGAACTTTGATATAGAGATCATAGTGACAGCAGCAGAGCAGAACGGAACAAAGGAAAGGGAAGTACAACTGAAGCAGAAGCTTAAACCAAAGCAGTAAACTGCATGTTGTCAATGTGCTTTTATTAAGAGGACATGAAAAGGGCATTATAAGGGATCCAAAGCTTTTGGGGTGGGAAGGGAGGGGGGTAAGAGACAACACTCAAAATAAATGTTCAATGGAGAGAAAATCTCTAATAATTTATTGACCTTCAGTTTCACATTGTGAAAAAATGTAAGTTTTACAAAACCTTAAGATGTAGTAGCAAACAAAACGACACAACATAGACAATTTTACTTCTTCACTTGTACAGTTTTCTTTTAGCACACGAACCACATCTTCAATAGGCAGGAAAGGGAACATTATTCTGCTCTAATCACTCTTATTCAGACAGGTGTCAGACCTAGAGAAAAGGGGCTGCACAATTATACCAGAGAGGAAGGCTGTCCTTTGTTGTATGTTTCTACAGCAACGAGCCTGCAAAATAAGAGGAACCTTCCTGTCTTATGCCAGGGTTTTTGTGTGCACTCCACTGTGAACTGCATTTGCTTCAAAATGTGGTATGTTTTGCAGGACTGGAATGGTCAAGTAACTAGCCAGGATTCCCACAGCAATTCAAAGAGCAAAAGCCTAGTGTATTCCCTGCAGAGCCAGAGGCCCACCCTGACTTCAGCTTCCTTCAGCCTACACACAAGAATTAATTGAGGACTTGAAAGCACACCACAACTTTGGAAACAGCTGCAGAAAATTCATCCCACTTTTGGAAGTTGCACGGCGCTACAAAACAGATTTCATAAGCTAAGTGGTTAGATGCAGTGCAACTTCACATCTGGACTAAGCAGCCTGACAGAGAAAACAGGTCTCAAACCTATATGCCCTTATTCAAACAAGGGGGGCCCTGGGGACCTGGTTCTCTGCTTCCTTGTACCTTGTGCAGTCACTAGTGCCTTGGGAGAGGACATGCAAAGCACAGAAGTCTTATTATATAGCTCCCATCACACTCCCAGGAGTGATCCACAAGATGAAAGGCAACAGCAATTCAAGGCTGTTTACTTCAACAGGGCAACCTGTGCAAGTACAGGGATATAGAAAGGAGACCTATCCTAAACAGGAAAACATCCTGAAGCTTAAAAAGCCATGTAAGAGAAAAGAACCAATGCAGGGCAGGGGTAAGGGGCGAGGTTGTGGGTTTAAACACTTTCTTAATCTATCATTTAAAAAAATCAGTTTAACCAGAGGAACTAACTTTTCACATCTATGTGGGCCTTACCTTTTAAAAAACATTTAGCCTTTGCTAATTAATCAATATTCTCTCAGTATTCACAGAACTCCAAATACTCTATTTCTGAAATGTAAGAGTCTACTCCAAACAGCAAGTCAAACGTAAGGCAGCACAGAGAAACTTCCAGTGACCAGTGTAAATACTTTCAGATGACAAAGCTTTCACAAATACAGCTACATCACTGTCACACAAAGGCAAGCATCACCAATGTGACTATTTTTGTTTTGCATGCATGCATGCAGCTGTTTACTTACACCGCAGCATACACCAACCATGTTACTGAATGT
Organism: Antrostomus carolinensis; assembly: GCF_000700745.2. Lineage (NCBI taxonomy): Eukaryota > Metazoa > Chordata > Aves > Caprimulgiformes > Caprimulgidae > Antrostomus > Antrostomus carolinensis. The sequence goes on from NW_010301603.1 coordinate 66,431, forward strand.
GGCAGTTAAACTGGACTCCAGAAACATTTAGGAAAAAACACAATACAATACAATACATGCTTCATGACAGGAACTAGTAAAGAAAGCATCTGTGAAACATAAGCTTCTGAAATCCAGAAGGAAAAGAGTAGCTTCATCACTGTCTCAAGACCAGATTGGCAAGAAACAAATGTATGTTAAAATAAAAGTTTGGTTTCTCAGGATTGTATCTGACGCTTCTGAGCAACCAAGTGTTTAAAGACACACCTGGCCAAGGAAAATAAAAGGCAGCAGAGTCTGAGGGCCATTTTTAAGATTAAAAAGTTTGAAATTCATTGTATATCCCCATAAGAATTTTCCTAGAGTGCCTGAGTCTGTGACACCTGGCCACTCAGATGATCATCTGAAATCCAGATGGATGAGGCAATCCAGTCAGTGCAAAATTACTGTTCTTCTTTCTTCTTCTTTTTTTTCTTTTTTAAGACTTCATCAGTAACCTATCTTGAGGTTTTTTTGTTTTTATTCTTGAATCACCATACTCCACTCATTCCAGTCTATGTGGCTATATTGTAGGCATCCCTCCTCCAGCCCAATAAATAAATAAATAACTTTGGACAATGACTTCATCTGGGCTTGGTATCCAGAAGCTCTTCCACAGTATTTGCGTTGCAATCAGGAAGCTGCACAAAGAGAGAGCTGAAAGAGATTTTGGCTATTTCCAGATTAGAAATTGAAAGGCATGACCAATAAATGAAATGTAGCAAGGACACCGTCTACAAGACACACCACGCGCAACCTGGGGAGCTGGTGGCCTGAGAAAGTGACCTCCATGGCTTCTTCGTTTAGTATGTGTGTAATTTAAGAGCTTGCCTTGTAATCCCTCCATTTCCGACCAGGAAGCCACCCCTCCCTCCCACCTCCAACTCTCTGTTACGGAGCAGTTTTCTTTCTTTGTGCAGCAAAGCAAGTCAGCAATCACAAAATGTGCAAAACATACAACAATTCACACAAGCCCTTGCAACATGAAGACAATTGCAGGCATTGTTTCAGCATGCAAGCACTGAACAATAAATAACTATATCTACGAGAAGTAACATAACAGGAATGGGACAGTTTGAATTACATATAAATACAGGGAGGAAAGGGAACAAGGGGCATTTGGGGGATGTAATTTTCATTCCCCACTGTTGCAAAAACATTTCACCACTGGGCTGTTTATTATCAAGTGGAAGGTCACTCACTGCACACAGGACAATGCAACGCAGGATTGAAGAGATGCTGTAGGCGCTGCCCACAGACAAGTATGCTCCGGTCAGCGGAGTTCAGCAGCAGCACTGCTGTATCTTCATTCACAGTGGCATCTCACCGTTTCAGATCTGGCCTGCTTCCCCTGCAGCTGGCGCTGGCACTTCAAACCACCACAAAGAGAGGTTGACAACCATTTCAAATTTCACATATAAACAGTGGAGTCCATGGAAATCAAGTGTTGTGTGTTGCACAGCTCAGAGAAGTTCTGTCTCTTTTTCTCCTTTGAAGGACTGATTAATATTGGCATTAATCCACAATTACTAACACAAGGACCAGATCATTAGGTTTGTCCATTCATATTTAAACCACGTGCTGAAGCACTGAAGACAGTTCTTTTTCCTCCCATTCCTTCATGTCTAGATTAGATAATTTACAAGGTGCAGATGATTTTCTTCAAATGCAAGAGATGCTGAACAATTTTTCTTCATTAAAACAGTTTCTCCAGATGTGAGGTTCCAATTCTCTTCTCCAAATAAAGAAGTAAACTAAAAGCATGGGAAGAAGGAAAAAAAATAGAGATAAAAGGCTTAAAGAATTTTGCTGAGACACTGTACCATAAGGTTTTTGTTAGATGTCAAAGAAAATCTAAAAGCTAGGCTTAGGATACAATCCAGTTGACAGGCCTCCCCGCCCGACCACCACCTCAGTGTTCCTGCGCAATAGCCAACTACTGATAAATAAGCCAGCCAAGAACACAATTATTTAGGGTCAGATTCTGCCTTTATTACTCTACTACCCTTACTCTGCAAAACATCCTGTTGATCCCAGACTGCTTAATTTTTTTGGTTTTAAATTCAATCATTTGAAACTTAAATCAAACTGGCCCAATACCATCCTGTACACTTCAACATTTCTGTGTCCCCCGAAATCTTAAAAGTTTGTGGACTTGTTTTAAGCAAACATAACCTTCTGCAACTCCTCTTCCACAAAAGCCTGCAGGAACACTTAGTTTTTTCTGTCCCTGGGCCAAGGCAAACCTGATTGGAATAAAGCAGAAGGGGAGGTGAAAGTGTCTCACACCAATGCCTCTGTTCACCATGAAGAATTCTGAACTGAATTTATTCACAATATAGAAAGGGACACATAATGCCCTTACTTAAAACGTATCTGCTATTCATTATAGCAGAAGTTTGCCTCATTTCTTTTCACACAGAAACGCACCATGTATCAATAATTCCATCCTGGAGTCTTTTATAAAAATGAATTATTTAATGAAATATTTAGCCTTTGGATGCTGAGACTGTGCTTTGCTTTTTCACTATGAAGCTGTATTAAAATCCAAACCATCATCAGCCCATCAGTCATTTCTGACAGCACTGCGAGAATTTTAGGAGTCAAATGCTACATCATTACAATGCAAAGGAGCCCCAGTGAACTCACAGTTCATTTGAAAACACATCTCTCCCAAGCTGTGCTGTCTAAGGACAAAAAGTAACACTCAGAGGGAACACTACACCATACCTAACATCCCAGAGTACCAAGCCTCTTTGCAACTGTGGGCTTGAAACAGACTACCTTCCTTATGTCCAAAAAAAGTCTCTCTGCACTTAGTGTTGATTAGTCTTTTCTAGACACTCTTCAGGGTAGCGTGTCATTCTTCCCACTGAAACACACATATCAACACTGAAGCCAAAACAACGTTCCTTGCCATGGGATGAACTTTAAAAAAAAAAAAACAAACCAAAACAAAAAAAAAAAAAACAAAACAACAACCCACTGAAATGGAGGAGGGAAAAAATTCCTCAACATACTCAAAAGCCCCAGGCTTGAGGAACCAGACAAAGCAGTCTGAAGTCTTCCTAAGAGCTGTCAGACTGGGGCCACACATGCCATGAAACCAGGGTGTAATCAGAAGTAATTTCCTCTTTGTCCCTCCCACCCACTGACTAAGCAGCAGGAGTCAGTAGAAAAACAAAACAAAACAAAACCAAACCAAACCTACTTGCTGGATGAGCACACAGCATCGGAGAGATTTCAGTCTACGGCTCTGTTCAGACGGTTATCTTGTGTGTTAGTTACGCCAGTTATTCTGTGTGTTAGTGAAGCTAAAATAATGCTTTTAACAAGATACTGCAGAGCAAAGGAAAGCTTTTGCACCGTTATATTCCGAGGACTCTTTTTCAAAATAAAACACTCCCTCTCATGTACTGTAAACTTCAGAACAATTAAGTCAGTCTCAGAAGAGTAAGTAAATATTTTTCTTGGCACAGACCTGAGTCGGGGCATTCAATACTGCTGCTCTGATAACACTGAGAACTGCTAAAAGTCAGTAATAATAGAAATTAACTGAAGATGTCAAGACATTGTTCCCAGCTAGGGAGGAAGGAGGAAGCCATCGCACTGAAATGAGGGCTTCCATTTGCTGGTTGTTGGGGGCACAGTTACTCCCAGCACCCGGGATCTGATAAGCCTCAAGGGTTTGCCCCGCTTTCCCAAGAGTCAGCCTGGAAAAAATGAAGCAAGGAGAAGAGAGAGGGCAGTGTCTTCCAGACAAACAACCACCTGAGACAAGAGCAGTTGATGGCACAACACAACCCAATTTCACACTGGATTTGCACAATGACCTGCTGTTTTGCACGGGCCCAGCCTCGTATTCTTTACTCAAAGCTCCCAGTCAGTTGAAAGACAACTGCAAATGCACCCTCAGTGCACCACAGAAGAAGGATTTTCATGACTACCCTACGTTTCTAGGTATATACTTCTATCTATACTGCTTCAAAGACATTTGAGTTTCGTTTCTAACTGCAAGAGTCAGGCAAACGTCTCCAGCTGCAAAAGACACTAGAAAAAAAATAAGAACTGTCCCAAGCAGAAAAACCTAGGGAAGTCTTTATACACAAGCTGTTCTCTCTGTTTTCTAGAGAACCTCCATCAGTCTGGTCTTCTGGGTAACTTAGATGCAAACGCAGAGCTTGTTTAATTACTGCAACTGTATTTATTTGCCTTGTTCCTTCTAACCTGTCTGCCTTCATGGTTACGCTATACCATGTTCAAGTCCAAAAAGAAATTACCACTCACAGGGCATAGATTATTCAGGATTAAATACGCCACTATATTTATTTGGTTGGCTGGTGGTAACTGTGCTTCTGTACTAAAGTCTCAAGGAGAGGAGTCGGGGAAAAGAGCAATACAATACTAAGGGGAGTCTGCCAGATTTGTTGCAAAATACACAGATTAATAGTTCTGGAAAATGTCAGTGACTTAACGAGAAAATACAAAAATAAGGAAAAATTAGTAATAGTTGAAGTAACAGTTAGTAGTTAGCATGAAAAACCAGATCTGAAAAATATTGGCAATATGTGCCTACAGGTATACAGATTTTTTAGCAGTTTTTTTTCATGAACCTTTTCTCCACTCCTCCTAAAAATCAGAAATTCACAACAACCAACCAAGCAAGGCCAAATTCAGACTTGCTTGTGAGAAGATACAATGCTGAAGTGGCATCTGGTAAGAGCTTGGCTTATTATGTATAATTAAATTGTTTTGGAACAGTGTGTGCTATAGACTAGTAATTACTGCAGCCCGCAATATTAATTATATGTCTTCCTGACACTGTATCTAGTCCAATATATATGAACATAACTTTTGAAAAAATCTGTATTTTAAATTATATCAATGGAGGAAATACAACCTTAGTCCATGCAGGTGCAACCATACCGTCTAGATGAAATGGAAAACCAGGCCTGAAGTGCCTGTAAAACCTTTCATAAGACAGCAAGTTTCCCCAAAGGCTGTCTGCATGCAGAAAGCATGCTGTCTGCCTGGAAATTCAAGTGAATTCACTATCAGGCTTCAGATCAGAAGTTACAGCATCTTTTTGGGCACTGTTACTGGATATATGGAGAGACCTAGCCTGTGTAGTCAGGCAAATGGCACTGAACCCTTGTTTAGCATGTGTTCAGTATTTAAATGCAGAGCAAGATTCAATTTCCAAAAGTATCTGCATTTCCTCACAAGTTGAAAATGTTATTTTTGCTCAGTCCTTTACACCTACATCATGCAGGAAAAGGCCCAGTAAAGAGAAGTGGGTGCAAGATGTGGGAAACCACTTTCAGCATCTGGCTTTGTCACAGATGTGGTGCCTGGCTTACAACAGCCCGTGAACTTATGTGTCTCAGCTGCTCCAGTTAACTGTCCTGAATATACTCACCCTCCTCAGAGCTGCTGCTGACAAGCTTTGTGAAAATTTTGCATTATTACAGTGGAATTCAAAGGTGCTATTTCTTACCTGATAATTTGTAATTGCAACATCGACATAATTATGAGGGGAGGTGCTTCCACGTGCTGACAAATGCTGTGGGAATTAATGAATAGGGCACAGTTGTTATGCTGTTCCATACATCTAATGTGGGATCGTAGCAGTCCAATGTTTTGCACCTCTGAATGCCAAAGTAGCCTCCAACCACATACAATTTGTTTCCAGATGCCACTGCATGGCAGCTCATTCGCTTCGCTGTCACATCTCCCACCTTAGTCCACTGGTATGTTTCACTGTTGAATTTGTAAGCAGAGCACGCAGAGAATTCAGTATCTCCACCCATAATAAAAATCTGGTTACCCAGAACAGCTGCAGCTGTGTAGCGCCAGGGCTGGGGGCAGGTGGCTGGTACTGTCCATCTGTTTTCACACTGATCGTAGCACTGAACTTTGGGCAGCTTGTCATGGCTTACGCTGGTACCTCCAAAAGCAAACAGCTTAAGCTTTGCGCTGACTACAGCTGCATTGCTTACTCCCTCTCGCAGTGGGGCAACCATGGTCCATTTGTTGGTCACAGGGTCATATTGTTCTACTTGTTTTAAGGATACTGAAGGGGAAGCTGGAAGGCAACCAGTTGCTGCAGTGTGTCCTCCTACTACATACAAACAATGCTTAAGTTCGGCAGAGCCATGCCCAAACCTAGCTACCAGCATGGGAGCAGCCTTCGACCACTCCTCGTGAAGGGTGTCGTACACCCAAACGTCTTTGGAGACTCCGTTTTCTGACCCTCGGCCCCCGGTGATATACACTTTGCAGCCTATGGCACAAGCGCTGAACTCTTTCCGTGGACTTGGTATGTCAGCCTTTGGAATGATCTCCTTTGCCTTTTGGTCCACCAGGTACAGCTTGTCACACATAAAGGTTTGGCCACCCAAAAGAAAAAGCGAATGGCCAGTTTTACGGGGTCTGGCACACAAACTAGTGACCACTCCATCATTCTGCAAGATCTTTAACTTGCATCTTATCGATTCTTCTACAATTTCTTTGCTTTTCCTTTGCTTGGTGATAAGTTCTTCCATGGCCACGTTCTCCATAAGGTATATGGCTGGCAAGAGGGCCAGTCTCACTGTCTGCAATAGCTCAGGCAGGTAACAGTGACGCTTACTCAGGTCGTAGTTGACCCAGTTGATAGCTGATTCATATACCAGTCTTTCATCTTCGGTTTCTAATTCTTCACTGGAAAGGAGCTGTACTACCATGTCTTTTGGCAGCTGGAGGAAGTCTTCACTTTTACTGATACTCTGGAAGTTGCTAAGGCACATCCTCCAAGAGAGTTCATACAGCTTGGTGCACTGGTGAGCGTCCGACAGCAGCAGCATGCCAAGACAGTTGGTGGGATGAAGGTTTTTCTCCAGAAATTCTGCACAAGCGTCCCGAATGTCCTGAAACTCTAGCATGTCACCGGCCTCCAGCAGCGACTCTGCATTCTCCTCGTTGATGATGACCCTGGAGGAATATGCGTAGTCCAGAAGAAGCTCCAAGACTTCCGGGTGAATCGAATTATGAAAATTGACTTCACTGTCCTGGCTCTCCTTCAGTCCTCCACTGAACATTGCTTCAAAATAGCGGCTACAAGCAGCTAGAACAGCTCTGTGGCATGGGAACGACCTGTTCCCAGCATGGAGAAGTACATCTGTAAAAAGACGCTGCTGACGCAGAAGGTTCAGGTGAGTAAGGACACTATCAGCATAGGATGACTTGTGGAACAAGTATATGTTTATGGAGCCAGTACTGGCCCTAGATTTGCGATTTTCATGCATGCTGACTGACATTTTCTTCCACACCTATGAACAAAGAAAAAAAAAAAAAAGAGTAAGATTAATGAGACAATTAAGTTCATTATTATTTTTACATATCAAAAAGTGTACCTATTATTCACGATAAGATGGGGAGAAAGACCTTAATTTATAGATGAGTGGACAAACAATTGCATCTACCTTTGGCATGTGTTTATTTTTTTGTAAGATGAGTTTCATAAATGACATACTCTAAATCTGTTGCCCAAGAGCAGGTTTATCTTGGGAAACCTGATCTCCAACTTTCAGAGCAATACAGTAAGCAAGTCGGAGGAGAAAGAAAAGGAACCAGGACTGATTTTCTCACCCTTCCCCAACCTAGACCAGCTGATTCATTACATACATACACATGCACATGCTTGAAACATTCTCCTGTACTGAATCATAGCAGGAAGAGCTACCAGACAGAATACCTAAGGAATGTCAAAAGCTGCACGGGAAACAAAAACCTACTAATCCCATTAGGAAGCTTCCCTTTGGTATAATGATTCCATATGAAACAGCAGAGAATGAAAAAAGGGAACTTTAAAATTAAAACATGACAACATTCATAAATTTACACTTGCAAAACCTTAAAAAAAATATGACAAGTGAATTTTAGAGATTTTATCTTGAACTCTGCCAGCAGCCGCCTGCTGTAGTGATACAGCATATACACAGGCAGAGTCAGCAGAAAAATTGGGTTTAACTATCAGCTGAAGTCACCAAGGCATCACTTCTGAAGCTACTTCAAGAGTCAGGTACTCAAGAGCACAAGCCATTGGTTCATTTTGAGGTTCGTAGGAGACATAAAACACCTACTCTAATCCTAGCAAACACAATACTGTTTGGTTCCTGTTTGGAGGTGAACGTTACAGCCATCTGCCATAATATGCAGGTCTGTGTGTGATTACAGCAGCAAGTTTCCAGACTTAATTAAAAGTCATACCAAAACAGTATGGAGTATAGGGAAAGGGAGGAATACTGGCAGCCACATAAAGCTAATAGCCAAAAAGCCACAGTGCAGGTACTAGGAGGTGAAGCATTCAGAGCCCTGCGCAAGATGTGGCTGTGACCACCACTGTAATAATCTCACTTCTCTCTCTCCAAACTGCAGAGGAAGCTTGGAGAAAAAATAGAACCAAACTTCTCTCATTACTATGACACTCACATGCCCAGAGTCCTTTTACTGCACTTTCAAATAAGGAACAGGGCAAAAGCCTACCTGGGAAGTGCCCAATGTTCAAAGTCAGAGCACAACCTGGGGCCACTTGTGTAGGTTTTTAATGTGGATATGCTTCCCCCTCTCACAGACTCGAACATTTTCATATTACTAAGCATGTTATGTTTAAGCAGTACAGAACTGCACAACTCTATTCCACATTTCACGCTTCAAGATGACACAAGAACTTTACAAACCCCCAAAAAAAGCATTTTTAAATAAAAACATGCATTTTTTTTCTAGATTCATATGACCAGAACCTTCAACAAAATTGAAACCATGTATGATTAATCTAGGCAGCAGACTCCATTTCAGAACAACTGATTTGTGTATACGGAATATATGACACCTGCACATTAACCACAGCATGGCCAGTACCATCCTTCTCGCTAGCTGTGCCAACATACATAGTAACTGATTCATCACATCAAACAGCAAGCTTGTGATACACCTCTCCCTTCAGTCACAGCAAAAAAGCCCCTCAAACCAACATCAATTAAGGAATAAAGAGACACTTTACTGCAAAAGTACATTTCCTTTAATACGGAACATGACTTCTGATGAAATTTAACTGTGATTAAAAAGAACAAGCAACAGAGCTCAGGACACAGTACACAATCCAAATCCTCCAGAATAGAGAGGAATCCTTCCCATCAGAGCCACAGGGCAGAGTATCTGTCTCACTCTACCATGCGAAAGTTTGGGAAGTTATTTCACCTAGACCAACCTATTAAATGCACTAAGTACAGAACAACTTACAGAGGCTGATACATCTTCACAACACAAATCCTTTTACAAGGAAAATTCAATTACCTTTAATGCAATTGTATTGTCTGGCAAATAAAAGACTCAGATAGCATTTAAGGATCCTGAGCACTAATCTCAGACTAAAATTACCCACTTAATCTATAGCCAAAAAGATTACACTGACCATATACAGGTTTAAATATGCTGGAACTGAAGGATTACAGAAAGGGTCATGGCTTGAAATACTAGTACATAAACGATTTGGAGACACAGATGGGAAGGTGAACCCTTTACTGCAAAATTTTAAAACTTCTCCAGGCACTTTACCATTTTAAATGTTATTATGATGCAGGGCAAAGCATTCACTGGATCTATACAGACTGGCTTTCCTCACACTGAGGACCTACTCCTGCAAGGTCTCCTTGCCAGGGAGCGGGACAGGAGCTAAACACCCACTGACCAGAGACAATAGAGTCATCAGGATACCAAGATGCTCATTGCCTCCCTGCTCTCCATCCCAATTAAGTGAATGTGTAGACACCACAGTCCAGGCATGTCAGGATCTCTATGGAAATACAGTTCCTCTCCTTTTACCCCACATATAGGGGTAATCCAGAGGATACTGAAAACTTTCTTTATCATGGACACTGAGTTCAGAAACAGGGCAGGTAAAGTTCATGTCAGAGGCTGCAAATGTGGGTGCTCAGATCTTTCAGCAGGCTCCACTCCTGCAACTGCCACTGGCTCAGCATCATTCAGAATGAGCCCATAACCACAACAAAATAGAGGCAAACATAAAAATCCCACCCTGCAGGGTTGAGGTAGACCCTATGTTATGCAAACGTTGGAGGCTAGTGAGCTACAGACCATATGCAGAGGGGAGGAACAGATCACTGCATGTTACCCAAGCCCACCCACAGCCATAGTAACAAACATCCCTGTAAAAAAGAAATTATAAGAGCCACCCTCAATCAGTTACTGAATAAGGCACTCAGTGTTTCACCCCATTAAAGCAGAAGACTTGATCTTTCAGTTAGCAACACCATTTTTTACAAAGCATAAATTTCATGTATGCTGGTCTTTAACTGTACCAGTAACGTTCGCTTTATCACCACAATGTCATCTATTGAGAAGAATTTAAAGTATGCCAATTGACATTTAAGATAAGCTAACCTATTTCCCCAAACAGAACAAAGATACTTATCTATACATATCTTTTTCCTCCACTGTGGTTGCTGATATGATTTCACACATGGACTAGTTGAACAAACACCCTTACAAGAAATTATCATAATTTACTAACAGGCAGTGTTTCTGTAAACGGTCCATTTGCAGTTTTTGACAAATAGCTTAATTCAGAGCCTTACAGGAATATTAAAATGTATAGAGAAATCAAAGATATCATTTATTTGGTGTTGGAAATTATGCAAGCCTCAAATACTTCAGCAGAGGTAATTTAGAGTCAGTGAGTAAATGTTCATCTTGAATAATATAAGTCAACTCCCTTCAGGCATTTTTTCCTTAGAAATAATAATATTTGTATGTAAAAGAGAAGAAGTGGTCAGTAAATTAGAGACACAGATTTTATCTAGGAACAGAGGTTGAACTAAGACTTTGATTTATAATTATACTTCAACAGACTACTTGTCACAGCAGCCCAGTAGTAAACACTACTTTAAGACTAAACAGACTCCCTGCCCTACTTCTTAAGAGCTCTGCAGCATGCAGGTCTCAGCCTAAACCAAATGAAAAATTAAGTATTTTCAAATTAGTGACACATCCCTGATGTAGACTCATTTTAATGCAACTCTGTAATTACATGCTGGTGGCTGCGTTTTTGTTTAGAATCAGTGAAACTGCTCAAGGAGAGGAAATCTGCTAAACATCCCATCGGTTTAACTAACACCGCTTTCAATTGCTAAACCTGCAGCGATGCGATCAGTTTTGCCGAGGCAAATCCTGACCCTACCTAGAGTCCTCTAGCACAAGCTCAGTGGCTTCCTAGGACCTGCAGCGAGATGGAAAGCAGAACACGCTGCTCCAGCTAGGAACGCATTACTGCTCACCACATGCAGACAAAGAAACCCAGCTCTAAATTCCCCTCAGTACACTCCATCGTATCGCCTCAACAACTCCGTCTCTGAAAACAAACTTGCTGCGTTTCTTCCCAACCTGACAAAGCAACAGCGCGAGAGGTTAAAATGCATCTGGTTTCCTTTACCGAGCAACAACCACATGCAGAAGTTTCTGCACCAGCGCGGGGAGAGCGGCGCCGCAGCCAGCTCCGGCAGCAGCG
>NW_010301604.1:0-22920 GCF_000700745.2 Antrostomus carolinensis
TTCTATGATTCTATGATTCTATGAAATAAATAGATTTTTCAGAGATTATCAACATACAGTATTAACAGTGGAAATATTGGAACTTCTCAATAAATACAGTTTATACTACTATCCTTGAGTATTTTTTACCCTGTGAAAGAGAGATGACATCACGCATGTCACACTTCAGCTTCCAGTGGCTACAGCATTTAATTCATTTTCCAGATGAAAGTCCATTTTACCATGGAAATTATTTCCCACACCTAAGATGCTGAGAGAGGATCTACTTTTTTTCCAGATAAGCCAATAATTTTAGGCACCATATCATCCAGTGCAACAAGACTATACTGCTTTCAATGAGGGCTCTCAATTTTCCTATCAAAATGTTAAATTTTTTGTGGATAAAACATGTATTGAAATTCAAACATAAAATAAGTACCCCCGTCAACATTTTTGTTATTTTCACACTCTAACTCTTAAAGTCAACCAATATTTTAAAACCCTGGGGAGACTGGGAATGAACAGCTTTAACAATGGAATTGGTTGTTTCTTCCCAATACCAGTTGTATAGATCTATCCTTAGAGCTAAAAGAGCAGAACTGCCCTTAGACTGAGGAGGAAATTGGATCAAGGTCTCCTTCATCTTCTGTGAGTACCTTAATGCAATGATTGAAAAAACAAGACCTCTTCCAGAGTTTTGCAGTTCCAGTTTTTTCCATATTTTCAAGCCAAAGTTATTTTTAAAGACCAGTTTCTATTCAAATACAATAAATAAGACCATAAGTTTGAAAATGTTAGTATTTTTTAACAAATTCACCTAGTTTAATCAGAATCTGGAAATAGAGTATATAAGACAAAAAACATGCTCATTCTGATAAGACTTGATCATGATAATTCATAAAGGCCACAGTCAGACTGTGTCCTGAAGCCAATAACATTGAGAAAGTGGATTTTTTGGTTGTTTTTTTTAGAGATGTATGAATGCTTTTAGGATGCTTGTAAGAAAGCAGCCCAGATATAAAAATAGTTGTTAAAAAACCATAGGTGTCCAGCACAGCAAAAATCCTCCAAATAATGCCGAGCTGGACAGGACATTCCCCTAGATTTGGAAGAATAATGCCTTCACTATATTATCATGCCATTATATGTAACTTTGTATTGTGTCATGTTATATTATTATACTCTTGTACTTACATCCAGTATATGTTATATACTCTCCACTGTAACAAAGGTGCATCAGGAGCTGAAGCCACCAAGTGCTTACCAACCAGGTATTGGCAGTTCTGGAATCCCACCAGCAGCCAACACAGAGAAGGCTAACATTGCCTCCTGAAGATTAGCAGCAGACGGGTAATAATGCACAGCTGCCTTGGCCAAAACTCTCCTGATTGCTTCCCAATGGATGGGGAGGACCACAAACCTCCAGCCTGGTCCAACTGGCATCAACAGCAGCAGCCTGCACCAGGCTCATGTAATGTGATAGGCTATTGCCTCTGCAATGTCTTTGCTCCAGAAATAGCCCACATGCTAGTGCTGAGGTGTGTGCTGGAGTTATAGCAGTAGTGTATCCGTGATGTGCAAATTTCAACAGCAGCATGCTGGGTCTCCATAAGCGTGCAGGTCCACCAGCCCAAGGCAGGCAGGCAGCCTAATGGTTGCTGTCATGGTGTGGCCTGTGGGACATCCTTAGGCCAGCAGATGGGCATACAGGAAGCAGACAGTGAATGGGCTCAGGGATTTTGACCTCAAGATTGCTCCTGAGCACAGTCTAGCAGTAGGGTAGCTACTTGGCCAATAATACACCTTAAAATTGAATATACATTCTTTGCGTTCCTCTTTACCTTAAAAAAAAGAACTTTACATCAAATGAGGCTTTTAAAACCTCTCTTTAAAAAAACACAAGCATTACTCAAAATCTGTGTTATAAATATTAAAAATATTACAAAAGAGTAGCAGTAAGCATATACCATTTTTAAAGGAGGCTGAGTAGACCGAACAGTTAATTTTTTAAGAGTCTTACAAAGACTCTATTGAACCTCTACTAAAACCTAAAAACTCTATTGATATAATCCACACACTTTTTGAATATTCATCTTTTCCCAGTGGAATTTTGCACTTATCATATTATAGAATGTTTCAGCACAAAGGATAGGTAGGGGTTAGATAAAGTATCAAATAATAACCAACATCTTATTATTTTCACTTGGTAACACTAATTTCAAGTCCACTAAATTCCATGTGGAAAGCAAAAAAACTCATAAATTGCAGAAACTGTTGAACTGTGTTACGTTAGACATTTTTACTTTTATTATTCAGTAATGTGAAACCCCTCAGGAGCAGAGAAAACTGATAGATGTAATGAAAAAGCCTATTTAGTCAACCACATCTTATTATTAATTTGCATGAAAATTCAGCATTCACAGTTTAATCTTTTCAATTGTTTTAAAATCCAGACTCATTTCAAGACAAACTAAGTGTGCAAGCTGTACTCTGTACACCAAATTTCTTCACAGGGATGAGGAGATGGGGAAAAGAGGGCAGAAAAAGCAACTGACATTCCAGACCTGAGAAGTATATAAAATCCCAGGAAGGAAGATATTACATACTGAAATGACAAGTAATATTTGCAGTTAGAAAATCTGGATTTCCGTGAAGGCCTAAATAGAATTTAGATGCAGAAATTTACAGATGGAAACATAAAAGTATTTCTGAAAGCAGGGACATCTGAGTTTCACTAAATGATGTTAATTTTAAAAATTTCTGCACCGGACCCTTCTGGGATTTTAAATCTGCAGCTATTACATAGAGAGAGCAAGCACTAGTAGAAGATAATGAAACAGAGGGGGAAAAAAGCCAGAACTTAAAACAGAGTATTTCAATAGCAGTACCATTAAACTTGGTGACTAAGCCCTGTGCAGAGCCTCACAGCCAGCACTTGCATTCCATAAAGCTCCTTCTGTTGTACTACAGAATTGCATCCTAGAGATGCAGCGCAAGGTATTATTTACAAATATCACACATTAGCACTGGTTACACTGCAGCAAGTTCTTATTCCAAGTAACATAAAACTAAAAGAACCTAAATATGATTTTACGCTATTAGCAAATACTGAGTCTTGGAGTGCTCTCACGAGGCTTTGTGTGCATGTGTATTTTCACACATGGTTGAAATATTATTTGCAGCATAAATTGTTCTTATCCATTATCAAGGATTTTATTCTCCCAAACTGATTCTGGTCAGTACAAGAAGAAATTTGGTGGTGTGGGGGAGCTAACCTAGCAGCCTTCAGATGCATACTGACAACAGCTTGCTTTCCCTTTCCTGTGCAGCAGCACTGCTCAAACACCCAGGGAAGTACTAGCAGCCTGAGATGCCCTTAGATTGCTATTCTTTTGAATAATTATGAACTTGCTAACCTAGTTTTATGTGTGTAAAACTTCACATCCCTTTTTATCCCTTCTGTCTGTGTTCCCCACTTCCCTGTCTTCTATTCTACGTAACAGGAGATTACAGAACATGGGTTACAGAGGTTTGGAGATGGTACCAGGCTGTCAAATGGAGATCTGAGGGAATCTAGCACACAAAAAGCCTCCTGGGACTAAGCAATTACTCTTTTTACTCAGGAAGTTATATTACAAACCTTCAGAGATATAGGCAGATTAATAGTTTAATTATACTGTTAGCATGGTACATTTTTAAAGCATGCTCACATGCATCCAGAGATGCCTTTAGACAGAAATAAGGCAGATAAGAAAAATAAAGTATAACCATTAAAACCAGAACCCTTAGGTAAATCAGCTCACACACAAAGACCTCTGAAAGACCTTTCTGAGCCCAGGACTCAGTGACACTTTTTTCATTTTCAGCTGCCTACTCCACCTTAAATTTAATGAGATAAATTTAATTAAATAGTTGAATTAATAATATGTTGCTCAAGATTTCCTTATTCCATTCACAGTGTCTCAGAAGTGGTCCAGATTATTTCATGAATGTCAAATACGAAATGTACAGAAACACACTATATTTTAAACACACAGGCAGTGGGGAAACTTGCACAGAAAAAGGTAGTTTGAAACAGCATAACCTGCTACTTCTGATTTTTAGACATTAGATCTCCTAATAAGAGAGGATTAACAAAAACATATAGTCTGGGTAAGTAGCTTCTAAATATAAATGCAGGCTAATATTAGGGCATATTTACAAAATTAATCCATGTACAGATCAGCAGTGATACTTTACAACAAATAAAATCTTTCTATTTACACAACCATAAGTAACTGGGATCAGAAAGTCACCCACACAAAGTCACGCAGAGAAATAATTTCCAGTCCCGAAGCCACCTAATTTTGTACTTAGCTAATATTATACAATTATTCTATAATATTCAAAAAAGATACATTAAATTTTTTTGTAATATTCAAAACTATTCTACAAAATAACTGTAATACTGTTCATTTGTGATATGGTTTAATGGTGCTTTGAAGTATCTACTTAACATAATGTAGTCATAAAAACATTGAGAATGTTAACTTCAATTTGAGTGTGTGTGTGTTTTGAAACTGTGGAAAGTTTCCTACTTAGCTACCAACTTTTCCCAAACAGGTATAAATCATTTTGCTTCTGATGAACGGTTGATTTCTAAAACTGTTTTTTGTCTCCTAGAAAGGCACAATTACACAGTTAATAATCTCATTAATATTTATATGACCTGTATTGTCAGATAGGTGGCATAAAGTCTCAGAAACTAATTATATGACAGATTATGCAGGTAAAAGCATCTCCCACATATTTACCTTAAAGAATTAGTTGTATCTTATAGCAGTTTCACCTACAACAATACAGGAAACATTTAATTAAATCACACCTATATGTGTGCTGTGTTGTAATTACAGTATTTCAGCTGGTTGTGTAATTTACGTCTGTCAGATGTGGTCAATTTAAGCAATTGCCTTAAATTTTTAAAATTGTTGAAATGGCGATATAACTCTGGGGTGTGATTCTGACCTCAGGCACAAATTATAATAAACATTGGAACTAAAATCACCTGAGCATTGTGCCTAGGACACAGAACAAATTCATTGAGATGAGAACTCCACACAAGTCTAATTGCAGCAAATTGTTCTTAACTTTGGGAACAGGAAAACACTGAACAATCTGGCTTCACATTCTGATTTTTCTTTCTTTTTTATATACATAAAATACCATAAATTCCAACTGACTTTAAAATTTTCCAGGTCTACTTCATCTGGAGTACTCATTGACATCTCCCAATTGCCAGAGATAACTGCAGGTTCAAATGTATAATCACAATTCTTTTGGGTTTTGGTTTTTTAAACCACTCTGCATCATCCAGAGCTGAGCATTTTCCAAGTGAGAACTCAAAGTATTTGCAGATCATGTTGTTTACAAAGGCAAAAAACTTGTCTACTGCTATATCACATACTAGCACCAATAACCAAATAAGTATAGTTGTTAAAATTGTAAACATAATGTTGACAGCTGTCTGACAGCAGCTACTGATAATTTAGCACATGCTGTTGCCGTTAGATGCCCAAAGCAAGGAAACAGGTTCCACCAAACATGATAATGCATGAATGTAAAAAACAGTAAAAATTAACAAGCACTGTGAAATACGTAGTAAATCCCTGCAGGACAAAATTTGCAATTGAATTACTTGAAGAGGAATGGAGAAAACATAAATAAGCCGAAGGCATTGCTACTGCACATGTGCAGGCTGCTCCCCACAACGGGTGAAAGCAGGACATTGAACGCCAGCTGCAGGCACTGCTCAGAGCACACGCTGTCTGCGTTAACAAGACGACTGTGCAGGGCCACTGTACAGGCATACTGTACAGAGCTGAATTTCCCTGCTAAAGGGGAAGTAGATATCATTAAATATCAGCTCACTGAGGTAAAAATAATGCTCTCGGCCACCTTAACCACCCACACCGCACAACACAGGTTTTTTGGCCACGTGTTTGACATCATGTTAATCCCTTCTCATTGAGTTGCCAGTCACAACGCTGAAAGGAAGGCTCCTTCCCATACACATGGTCTACTAGCATAATCCTGACAGTCTGGTCACTGAACTTGGCCTCAGGTATGGATATCACGGATATGGGTAAACAGTTCCTAAACCCCATTTCTGACTACACGACTGCTCAGAAGGTTGTCAGTGGAAAAAAAGGCATTCCTAGGGGAAAAGGGATTTTGTAGCAATTTCTGAACTACAGCATACTTAAATACATCAGTATGAAGAATGATAACAGACTCTTGGTGTGATATATTTACTAAGATTGTGTAATGGCCAATGAACATCACCAATGCATCCATCAGCTTGTTTACAGGCATATAAGTGAGACAGCACTAGCAGCAAGCAGGGGTTACAATAGTGCAGTGATAATTACACCATTGACAGCAAAGGTGAAAAAAAAAACTGAGGACAAGCTGACAGATAACTTGACTGGAGTGGCTGGCCTTCAGTATCAACATCCCTTTCGTAGTGTATGTATGCAGATTTGCAAAGTCTATTTCATTTCATGCATGAAAACTGCTAACAAGAGTTGGTAATCTGTTTTCCTTCTCATCAGCTCAAGCTGATTTTTCAGAGTCTATTGTTGTTATACCTTTGCTATGCACAGTTAATATGGCAACCTTTTGCTGCTATGTAAATTTGAAGACTTCCTTGGTCTGCCCCATGACTCCTACATTTGGGGACATACAAACAATATTTCTGGGGGTGCTAAGCAACAGCAGTGTTATAAATACTAGATTAGTCTCATGCTTTAATTTAAGGGCTGAAAAGTTAACTCTGACAAAATATCTCCTTTTTTCTCATTCTGTCAGTTTTGTAGCTGACTCCTTCCCCAAGTGCAGACCTGATCCTTCATGCTGTAGCTTCATGATCACAACAAAACAGAACAGTAAATCTCTAAACCCTCTACATGTAGAGGACGAATGAGGGAAGAAATTGCTGTGAATTATGTTAGTGGCTTGAGTTCAACTGCCACGAATGAACAGGGAAGGTGTTCATTTTAGAGAAAGTAAAGGAAATTAGAGCAGAAAACAGCAGATCATTTGACATATCCACTGAAACCAAAAAGAAAATAATACATATTCTCTGACAATCTGATTTGAAGATTACATAGGTGTATATAAGCATATTAGCTGAAGAGGAAAGAAATCCCATAAAAATTCAGTCACTGAAATTGAAGTCCAAGTAGTAGACAAGGCCAAAAAAGGTTAGCTGAACATAATGGTTAATGGCCCAGCCTCTCTCAGTCATTGTTTGACAACTTTTTTTACACATAGCTTTTTGTAGCACATTGCAATTTTGTTCATTCCTCCTTCTTTTAACTCAGTATTTAATGAGTAGATGTGTCAGAAAAATTGATTTATGCTTCTGAAAATGTTTGGACTATCTGTCACTTTACATCCATAGCAATGGATGAAACCCATGGAAATTTTTTCCAGGGATGCACATAATGGGTAGAAGTGGGATTATTGTAAACTGGTGAATTTACTGCAGCCGTTGAAGATAAACTAACTCAAGACAAGCCAGCAAGCTGGTCTTCCCAGTCCTCCTGTGATGCTTGCAACCAGGCCTGGCATAACAGGTATACTGCATTACCTATGCAGGGTATAATCCTGTCTCCTGATAGTATTGAACAGAAAACGTAGAGTTTACAAAAGGGTTTTCAGACTATTCTCAGGATTCAAATCCCGGAAATTACTGATTCCTGGCATGTACACAGTAACAAAAGCTGTCTTATCAGCAGGCTGTATATTCTCTCCCTCTGCACAGTAGATATAAAAAAATAAAAACCCAAAAGATGCTGGCTGCTTAGTTTAAACATTATTCTATTGCTTGATAAATGCAATATTGCTTAAATAGATCTTGAAAGTCCAAATTCAATACCTACCTTCCTCAAAAAAACAACCAGGTTGGGAAATTATTGCACTAATCCTGCCCTAAATTAAACAAACCTCTTGTGTGTCTTCTCTCTGGGTGAAGAATGCCTTAGTAAGTTAAGCAATGGCTTTGTCCTTGTTTTAACACTTGGGCTGACTGTGCAATGACCTGTTTGAAGTTTTGTTAGGTTGAAAATCCTCTCCAGCCACCTCAATGTGAATGTTAATAGTTTTGTCCGGTGAGATTTGTCTTCCCCACTCAATTTCAGAAAAACATTGACCAGGAATAAGGATTTAGTCAAGTATATGTCATTTTTACCTGTTTTCTCTTGTACAAATAGACAGTAACTATTATTTCCCTCCCCCCAAAAAATCACATATGAATTAAGTAATTCTAAAGTAAAACACAAAATAAATCCTACAGTTAAAATTCATTTTATCTCCCACATAACTTTAAAAAAATTTGACTAAATATTCCATAAAATTTCTGGCTAAACAGCAAAGATGTGAGGATTTATCTCTTAAAAATTAAAAAATAATATTAATCTAAAATTAGGGTATTAATATAGGGACACTTTTCATTTTCTTTACAATTATTGTAATTAAATATTAACTTTTTCTAGGTAGACCTAACTTTACATCACAGAAATAACTGTAAAAAGTCATGTTGTACAATGTCTTTATACAGTACTGGTTTGGCAAAAAGAATAATTTACAGTCTATATATTACCAATATGTCCAACTCTCTTGAGGCATATATCCCAATGAGCTGCCAGGGGAACAAGTTCATAGGAGTGTGTATTCCATTTTCAATCTGTCTACCTTAACATTTTTTAAAACTTATCATGATTGCAAAAACAACCAATTTAGTACCTTCCTAAATAAACTGCCTTTCTAATGGAATAAAAAGAAACTAATAAATGTTTATGTTATATATTTTTTCAAAAATACACTGAAAATTCTGAAAAAATAGTGTACGTTCTTACATATCTCGAAATAATTACTTTCATTAATATCCTAATTAAAGTCTGCAACAGGTTTTTATGAAAGCTTTCATGAAAGTTTTTATGAAAGCTGTATCTTGTTAGTAAGATTTTGTCAAACTAACTTAAGCTCATTAATGACTAGTGATGAAGACATTAACATGTATGGAAAATCAGTATTTTAGAATATGTACCCACCCTGAATTGAGAGTATGTTGCAAAAATACACTTCCAAAAAATTACCCTTAGGAAAGAAAAAAAAATCTAAGACTAACCTAATGCATGAAAGCACAAAGGAAGCCATTTGGCTAATTTGGCACTGTGCTGCTCTGGTGAAAGCTCTCTGGTGAAAGCCCAGTCAGCAGCAAAAAATATTCCCTAAAACCACCAAGATTTTGATTTAAATAATCTAAACGATGATGAGAAACATCCAGATTCATCACCCGTTTTGTTTCCTATTCTAAAGGTTTTACTCCAAGACATAAACACGTGACAGCCACAGAAGAATGAGGCCTATGAAACTGATCCTGAAGAAATTACTTCCATTACAAGTCAATAAATTTATTATGCAAGAGGGACTTTACATGTGTCTAATAGCAGAAATTATAATACTAAATATATGTGAGCAAAGTCTTTTGGGATGCATAGTCAGGAGCAAAGCCAGTCAATCCAGTCTCAGTTTCAAAATGGACAAAAGGATTTCTGGAATATAATCCAATGGTGTTTTCTCATAAGAAGCCCAAATGAGTGTAAAAAGCTCCTTTAAAATGCATGAATATCTGGACCTTGCTAATTGAAAACAATGTTATATAAACAAGAATTAAAAGCTTTCCTACTCTGTCTCATATATCTTTACTAGAGAGAAATCAATTTTCTTGACACAACTGATGTAATTGATAAAAGGTATAGCTGGCATATTTCTCCATATGTGTAACTTGGAACTGATGCAGTTTCATTCTAATAAAACAATAAAAGCTACATTCTGCCAGGATTGTAGTGGACTGGCAAATTCTAAGGCACTCTGCAGAGTTCTTTTACTCAATCTCTGTATATTCATGAGCCAAAAATTCACATAGTAATATAGAATGTTTCTTCTGAGCTATGACAGCAGGAAGAGCTAACAATATCCATCAAAGAACTAGGGAGCATCCTAATCTCACTTCTGAGGCATTAAGACCCATGGACAGGGATGGAGATCATCCTTCAATGAATTTCTCATATGATTTAGAAAAAATTTAAATCTAGTTCATGAACTGCAACAAAACTCTACAATTACTCCACGCAGATTCGAAGTTCACTACATACACACTACGGTCATACCAAGATAGCAGGCTGCATTCTATACAGGGATCAGTTCCTCACTCTCCCTACTCAGCTGCAGAACTTCACACATGCCTCTTTTGGAGCAGCCAGTTCTCAGTCAACCTTCTTGCCAACTAGCAGTTACTAGTTGACCATCCCCACCTTTAACATGTATGGCCACTATGTCCTCACCATCCCATACACTCAGTTAATCATGGAACATTATTGTGATGATCATTAGCAAAGGCAGGAAAATAAGTAAAGACAAACTTGAACAGTACAATAGATGAAACAGATGTTGTACAGGTCATTATCAGTGTGTATTCCATGACTGAATTCTGTACAGACTGTAAAAAATACCAGTCAGTCTACTGATGAAGACTCATCACAGAAAAAGTACCTAAAAACCCAGTCCAGTCCTCCTGAATACATTGAAAATATTGACTTGTGTCCTTAGGTTGCTATGTAACTGTGAAAACTGAATAGTTTTCAGCGTCTTCTCCCTTTCTTATATCCTTCAGATTGCCACACCAGCTTCTCAAAGTCTTGCTTCAAGTGTAGCTCCTCAGAGTTGGGACCACTCACATGCAAAGCAGCTGAGCACTAGCCACAGGCAGACCTTAGTTTTGTGGAAGAGGGATTTTGAGTAAATCCATAATATGAATAATAAGAACCCATTACTAAAACTTTTCTTTAAGTGTCTGTGATCTCTCAGCCTTATCCATTTCAGACTCAATTAAAAAGAAAGAGTTCAACATTTCTGCTTCCTTCCAGCAAGTTATTACTTTACTACCCA
Organism: Antrostomus carolinensis; assembly: GCF_000700745.2. Lineage (NCBI taxonomy): Eukaryota > Metazoa > Chordata > Aves > Caprimulgiformes > Caprimulgidae > Antrostomus > Antrostomus carolinensis. The sequence goes on from NW_010301604.1 coordinate 10,972, forward strand.
CTTACTTCACTCTGCGGAGGGTGTAAACAGCATTTGTCTGTTCAATAATTAATAGAACAGCGTGCCCCTCTGATTTAATTTACTGGATTACACAGCACCCAGGAAAGCCTCTCTGCTAGTCTTCCTTAAAAACAAAACAAAACAAAACAAAACAAAACAAAACAAAACAAAACAAAACAAAACACCTAGTAGTATGCCTGTTTGTACTTTGAATTAAAGACCACTCACAACTCCACTAGTTTCTGTCACTCACAGAATGAGCCAGTAACAAAAAGTTTGCTGTGTTATTAAAAACAATGATCAGTTCTTAGCTTTGAGAATCCAAATACAGTGTTAACAGCACTGTAGTCATGGAAACATACTGTTGTTCTTATTTAAAGACATTAATCTGCCTTAGTTTTAAACAAAAGTAATATCTATTTCAAGGAATTTATATAACTTCTCAAGAAATAAATAACTGAGGTCCAGCAGAGCATGTCAACAAGGCAGTCAGCTAAGGATGAGTCAAATACCTACTAGTCATATCTGTATCATGTGACATTCCTGACAACTTACCAGCTTCCAAAAATGTATTTTACTTTGTACCAACACTATTTCCACATGCAGACAACTATGATGTATTCATAGAAGCTAACATAATGCTGAAGACAATGTCAAATGCAATAAATGTCTAGAAGTTTTGCTTGACTAGCAAATTAAGCAAAACTGCATCAGCTTTTTTAATTCTCAAATAGTAAAATGCATACTCATGCTTGGGAAATTATTTCTCTACTGTGAATCAAGAAACATAACATCTAAGAATATAATTAAAACTGATGCCTCACCGAAGTTAATAAAATTCTGTTTAACCACACTTACATTGATTTTGATACTGTTATTTATGTGTAATCAATACCAAGCATAGAGAAATATGTTTAAGGCAGTAGGATTTAAAAATAAAAGATGTCGCATTCTGAATCATGAGATTCAGATAGAACTTAAAAATATACTTTTTCTAAGTATTTAAGGGAAGCTGAACAGCATTTTAATTTTCATTGTATCCTATGAATTTGAGTATCCTTTTTACTGGGATACTTACACAAGGGCTATAGTGTGTAGGAAGATGCAGTTTCATCTGCATCTTGATTTTGAGTTGTCACTCAAAAGCAAATGCTGTGCATTTCGCATCTCAGCATGTATTCTGGATGATCTATTGGTACCCGAAGGAGCCCATTGTAGCCCCTTTAATTTTGTATGTGTATAAAAATTGAGCCACGAGTACCGTGTGATCAGAAAAAAAAAAAGAGGGGGTTGCTACGAAATCAGTACCAGCCTATGACATTGTGGTGGGTCGGCCCCCACTAGCAGCCAAGCACCCACACAGCCTCTTACTCATTCCTCTCAAGTAGGAAAGGGAGAAAATAGGAAGAAAATAGGAGCAAAAAACCTCATGGGTTTTACTGTCACTGGCGAAACAGATTCAACACTGGGAATTTAATTTAATTTAAAACATTTAATTACTGAATTGAATACTGAGAAACTAAAAAGACAAAGACTTGAACACCTAAGGAAGACAACCTTCCTCCACCTTTCCCAGGCTCAGCTTCACTCTAAACACCTTCTTCACCTATTCCCAATCCACAGCCCTGGTTATCACTGCAGGTTATGCTTAGTTCCTTCAGTGAGATGGCAGGCAGTGCAGGAGGTTGAAGTCACAGCACAGCAGTTTCTCTTTGCCACTCCTTGTTTCTCACTTTTTTTCCTGCTGCTCCCTTCTTACTCATTTCCACCGCTCCAACATGAGTCTTCCACAGGCTGTAGTCCCTTCAAGTGTGCCTGCTCCACCATGGAGTAACTCACTCTCCTCTGGTCTTGCTGTTCCTTTCTCTCAGTTTTTGTCACCATTTCTTAAACGTGTTTTCATAGAGGCATCACACACTTGGCTGATAGGCTCAGCTGTGTCCTGCGGTGGGTCTGCTGTGAGGTCAGCTGGAACCGTCCATGTCAGAAGCACAATGTTGTTGGGGAAGGACATTTCAAAAATAACCACCAAACTTTTAAAATTATTCAATCAACTGCCCACGCAAGAATACAGATGACATTATGGTTACAATGGACTTTAAGTGTATTTGATTCGTAAAAAAAGGAATTATATTTTCAATAATTTCTCTTCATATTTTTAACAATATACTTGAAATCACAGAATGGTTGAGGTTGGAAAGGACCTCTGGAGGTCATGTGATCCAACTCGCCTGCTCAAGCAGGGTCACCTAGAGCAGGTGAAGTTGCCCAGGAACATGTCCAGACAGCTTTTAAGTAGCTCCAAGGATGGAGACTCCATAGCCTCTCTGGGCAACTTGTGCCATTGTTCAGTCTTCCAGTATTGAGAGATACTGGTTTTGTTAACAATGAACAGCCTAGAATTTTACTTATAATATTACCTCTTCCAAAAATTCTAGAATGTATTAATTAAGCACTTGCTGTGGGAGATTTCTGCAGTAGCAACAAATTTCAGCTCCACAGCTCAGAGCCTGCAGTTCCATGGGCCAACAATAAACCTACACTCTACCAACTTGTTTTCCATTATTTCTCATTCCATCAACTGACCTGAAAGGACACACTTCTGTCTGGTGCTTTATACAGCGCATCTGTTCATCAGGTCTATTAGGAGTGCTCTGACATCTACAAGGAGTGCCTTAGTAGAGTCTTTCTAATTGTATTATGTATTTTAACTTGCAGCAGACCATTATATAATATCAAAAAGTTGTATGAAACTTCTGTTTTCTAACATTTGTAAGCTTCTGAAGAGGGTTAGGTGCAATGACATTTCCTGTGTTCCTACATGGTGTATAACACTTGGACTGGCACCAGAATAATGAAATATTTCTATACATCTTTCTTTTGTATCAATATTTGTTCATGATCACCACTAATTCTTTTTGACCTTTGCATTTGCTTCCTCATGGCTGGCTCCCTGGAAACAATATGTATTTTTGATTCAAGTACTCCAAAAGGTTTTACAGCCGCTCAGTTTAATATTATGTACTTTATCACCTGCAAGGTTCCAAATTTACACCAGATTAACACAATATTTTAAGTGCGTTATATGAAGAATCATGAGAAATACTTCTATATTATGAAGTTTTCTCTTCATTATCCAGGAGATATGCTGATTTAGCAATGTTAGTTAGTAAAAATAGACAGAAGGCAATGTAATTTATTGTGGATGCCATTAGTGAAAAAAGGTTCTTCTGAACAGGGCATATATTCCTTTTACACAACAGGTTCTGTTTATCTCATCAAGCCACTAAAAGAAACATTCTAAAACACACTGGTGCCTTGATAATATTAAAAAAAAAAAGAAATATCTTAGTCTCTTCACTGTTTTTAGTATAAAAATTAGTATTTATTGTGGACATGTCTTTGTTTAGGCAATTCCTTGAGAGGAAACATTCTTAGTTTACTTAACCCTGGACAGGAAATTCCCAGTATGGTTGCATTTTAGCTAATAGCCTTTACGTCAAAAGTTCTGAGCCATGTCAGCAAATTTGCCTTTTTGTGTCAGGCTTACAATCTTAGGTAATCCTCACCAAAATGATGAAAATAGTCTCACTATACAATAATTTTATTTTCCCCATGGCCACATATGCAAATGAACAAAAATAAAACAGCAGTGTAAATAATGATATAATATTCACAGCAACCATCCATACAATTTTAGGCATAGAAACTGAGAACATACAAAACACAGAAGACTAGTGATGAATAAAAAATTAAACAAAATTACATAAACACGTACTTTGTAAAAATATTTTAGCAAATGCTGGCTTTTTCTGGTGCATATGCATGATGCCGGTTATATTGCATTGACTGTCAGATTCCCAATATGCATGCTTTCCACTCTGTATATATATAAAGATGTGAAGAGAAAGACCATATTTTATGGCCTGATATTTCTTGGATCTTTCAAATTCATTTCTTCATACTAGCAGTCACTTTCATCAAATTAGATTATTAAACAAATAACATATCAGCATCATAAACATGTGACCTATTAATAGCTAATCTTAAATGTAGGCAGTCTTTGTCTCAGGACATACAGAACAAGCTATTGAAGGGCAATTTTGTAAACTGAAGTTGGGGAACAATATTTTGAAGCATACTCTAATACTCTTCAGCACAACAGAAAAATGAGAGTCTAATACGCTTCTCATTTGCTGTATTGGGTTTGCATAGCAAGGTTTTGGTAGCAGGGTGGCTACAGCAGTGGTTTCTGTTGAGAAGCTGCCAGAAGTTTCCCCCATGTTCAACAGAGCCAATGCCAGCCAGCTCTAAGACAAACCCACCACTGACAAAAACTCAGCCCATCAGCGACGGTGGTAGCACCTTTATGATAGCATTATTTAAGAAGGGGGGAAAAATCTACAGAACTACAGCTGAAGAGAGGAGTGAGAAGATGTCAGACAAACAACCCTGCAGACACCAAGGTCAGTGAAGAAGGAGGGGGAGAAGGTGCTCCAGGTGCCGGAGCAGACATTTCACTGCAACTTGTGGTGAAGACCACGGTGAGGCAGGCTGTCCCCCTGCAGTCCATGGAGGTCCATGGTGGAGCAGATGTCCACCTGCAGCCTGTGGAGGACCTCACACCGGAGCAGGTGGATGCATGAAAGAGGCTGTGATTCTGTGGAAGCCTGCTCTGGAGCAGGCTCAAGGCAGGACCTGGCCCCGTGAAGAGAGGAGCCCATGCCGGAGCAGGTTTGCTGGCAGGACTTGTAACCCCGTGGGGGACCCATATTGGAGCAGTTCATGAAGAACTGCACCCACCCTGTAGGAAGGCCTCACACTGGAGAAGTTCATGGAGGACTGTCTCCCATGGGAGAAACCCCATACTAGAGGAAGGGAAGAGTGTGGAGTCCTCCCACTGAGGAGGAAGGACCAGCAGAGACAATGTGTGATGAACTGACCTCAATCCATACTCCCCATCCCCCTATGCCACTCACGGGGAGGAGGGAGAAAAATTGGGAGTGAAGTTAAACCAGGGAAGAAGGGAGGGGTGGGGAAAAGGTGTTTTAAGATCTAAATTTTATTTCTCATTATCCTACTCTGATTTGACTGGTAATACATTAAATTCATTTCCCCAAGTCAAGTCTGTTTGGTCCATGACAGTAATTGGTGACTGATCTTCCTGTCATTATCTCAACCTCCCAGCCTTTCATTACATTTTCTCTGTCCTCTGCTGCCGAGGAGGGCCAGTGATAGAGTGGCTTTTGTCAGTTTAGAAGGAACCAGATGATTATTACTGAAATATTATTACAGTCCAGTGTTAGTTTACATCACAGCGTCTTTACTTGTCATGATAATCAGTAAGTAACTGGTATTTGCATGACTCAGTGTAGAATGTCTAGATAATAACTGTTAATATATGCTTTTTCACACACTCCTTATCTCCTGAGGGAAATGCAGCCTGTTGTGAGCCTCGTTCCCTCAAAGATGATTCATCTATTGAAGTAAAAAGCTGAATAGAATGTTATCAACTGCTGCCACATATTCTAGCATAATTTTATACCCTGGAATATCTATTGGATCATTCTAATAATTCCTTGCCCTGTACAGCTGAGAGCTGAAGGCAAATTGGCTACATTGTTACAGCATAAGAAGGCTTTGGCATAAGATAACAGGGCCCTTGCATCTTCCTAAGAATGAAAGGCGATTACCTGTTTAAAATGAAATAATTACTGTCCCAGAAATAACTATTACTCCTAGGGGCAGCTTATGAAAATTTAACACCAGCAGATAGTATTAGTAAGAAAATTAAAAATATGTATAGTAAAAATTTAAAAGACAGATTGCTGCCACTTTCTTTTACAATTTTGAAATTAAAATACTGTAGTTAAATTTACTGATAGTCTATAAAGCTGTTAATTGTATATAGGCATTTGAACACTGATGTAAGAGGGTCTTCTCTTTTTCTGAAGCAAATTTTCCTAGTCTGGTAAATAACTTAACAAATCTTAGCAGCACTAGATTTAGCAAGCCAAAATGCATTTATGGCCTGTAAGATGTCCAGGTTAGTGGAATGATATAAATATTAATCAGAAAAAAAAAGGTATTATACTTCAACTACTGCAAAACTAGCAAATTACAAAATCAAAAATAAATCAATCCAAAATACTTATTTTAAAATGACGTATTCATCATCAGGAAATTCCTTAACATTGATTAGTATGCAAAATCTCATGTCTTGAAGAGGCTGCTTTTGGAAATGATGGCAAGTGCATGCATCCTGCTTACTCACTGCAGGGATTATTCAAAGAACAGAACATAGGCAATTTTGAATCATGCAGTTGTCACCATAGTAACATGCCTATCTTTATAACAAGCAACCTTCTTACAGTGTTTACATTTATCAAAAACTGAGCTCTATGAACCTAATCTTACACAACGGCATCTCCTGTCTCCATCTTACACATTTACGATTCAAATCTTTTTTTAATGTGAAACCAAAGACTATTTTGACTACCTATATCTTTGTCTATAACAAGCCCTAGTTGTTTTTAGAATACAAAAACAATTCTTTTATTCTTGTAGCATTGAGAGCATACTAGACACTTGCAGGCTAGCACATTGGACCATGTTTTCCCATATTTTAAAGATTACTCTGAAGGAAAGCAGCTATTCACCATCCAATAACAAGCCATATCTTAAGCAGGTATTTAATCTAAAGTTCAAAACAGGATTCTGATTTTCAGCTGATATCTTCGTGAGCCTTTTTTCATCTTGTCCTGTTTTTAAAGAAAGACAGATCTTCTTAAACAAAGCCTGGATCAGTGAGTCCAACATAACTCCACACAAAACACCTAAACCCAGAGATGAGATGAATTAGAGTTGAAAAGTAAATCTAAGCAACTTTGGACAATGCATCAGAAATGAGATTATTCACTTTTTAAAATCAAGATCTTTCCTCTATACAGCTTTCACTATTTGGTTACTTTTTAAAGTAGATGACTTAGTGTCCAGACACTTAAGTTTCTCAAAGCAAAAAATACCTTTCAACCTTCTGATTCAGAAATCTTTCCTCTCCCCTAAGTTACAATATACTTCATTCTATCAGATTCTTTTAAATTGCATCTTATTTCTTCACAGTCCCATCCAATGAAAGGGGACACGAAGGTTCAATTGTAAATTGTGCCTTTAAAGGACCAGGGTGTATTCTGGGTTGTGGTTTTTTTGTGGGGTTTTATTTGTGTGGGGTTTTTTTTGTTTTGAATATATTTGCTGGTTTGGTCAATCAAAATTGTAAAAATACGTATATTCTTTCCAACATAAATGTTATTTTATTTTAGGTTGTAAAATAAACTTGAAATGCAAAATGAAAAGCAAGGACAAGGGGCAAACCCAGAATATTTGGAAAAAAAAAATTGAATTTTTCATTTTGAAAATACTAGAATTATCCTTTTTTTGGGTAAATAAAATATAAAGAGATGTATAGATATAGATTTTTAGATGTATAATTTATGCCCCAAATTTTTTTCCAAATATCCGTCTTTGAGCATGTGCAACTCAAACACAGATAACCCTGAATATGCATCACACAAACTTGCTGTGACATACAGAGTACGTCTCATAAAATTTATATCGTTTGCTTTGATATCAATCTACATGCTCATTAAGTAGCAATGACTTTCAGGTGGAAAGAGAATGTTTTAATTAAAAAAAATATTCTTTTATTCAAAGACTGGGATTTCAAATAGTCAGGACCAAAGAATACTTCTTTCAGATTTTCACCAAATTTCTTCTCCTTTCTGTGATTTATTTTAAATTCAGGTTCTCTGTGAGATTAAAGAAGAAATTAAATACAAAAATGTTTTGGAATCTTTAAATAAGTGGAGAATATGCTATGAAAATTGTTCATAATGTGTATAAGCAAAAGAAAATATATGTGCATTCAACAATACAAGTTTGTAAATTTGTATCTTCTGTAGGATCTTAATCTTTTAAGAAAAGCAGATTTTATGCTCAGCACAAAAAAAAAGTTGGTAGTCAGATATTAAGACTAAAAGATAAAACAGTTGTATGAAATCTTTTAGATGTTGAAAGCCATCAGAAGGAAATCCAAAATCAAAGTCTGCAGAAAGCACTTTTCTTACATCTTGAATTCTCAGCTCGGGTGTCATAGACTTTATTCACAAGGTGATGCAATAATACAGCAAATAAACTTTCAGTTGTGTGCCTGTCTCTATTTTCATTTGCTTGTAAACAAAACAAAGGAAAGTAAAATAAAATAAACAAGGAAACATACAATGTTAGACTGCATCAGCAGAACGAAAGTGAACAGACCTTGTAGTAGTCAGAGAAATCAATCTCTTTTGGGGAAGCTAACTGCTCATGTTGATTTCAATTCCTTTTCCATTTACATAAAGATGTCATTTCCAAATTCACATTATTTAGATTTAATTAGCCCATCTTATTAAAATTACTCTCTGTTAGACTTAGATAAACTTCCATATGCTGAAGAGCTTTGAAGTATGCACGTTTTCCTACTGTAAGTGTCCTAAAATTGTAGGATGCCCCCTCAGCCCATAAAAGAGAGCATAAATGGAAAATGTGACTGTTATCAATCAAGACAAGAGCCAATGACAACAGATAATTCACCTTGAATTACTTGAACTCCAAGTACTTTTCTGGTTTTAATGCTCTAATATATTTTGTCTGTTGGTCGTAAAAAGAAACATACACTCATGTGGGCATACAATCCAGGGTAGTTCCATAGTAAAGATAATGTATATATCCACTGAGAAGCAGATATTAGTCAAAACACTGAAAGCTTGAGTTATTGCCTGTATATGCTTGTATGTGGCACACACATTGACTTTCAGCTTGAGTCAATATGCCACAGGTGGCTCTTTGTTGCAGGATTTTATGTTAGTATCTCAGAAATATATTTTATTATTATTTAAATTAATTTAGATTATTTTATTTAAGTTAATAAATTTAATTCTCAATCATTTGTTTAAATTAATTCTTTTAAATTTATTTTATACATTAAATTATTATTTAAATTAATTTCTATTATTTAAATCAATTTCTAATAAAATATAAATTAATGATATCCTATATATCTAACTTGAGACAACTTAATGTTGAGAAAATTTAAGTTACTGAAGTGTTGAAAAATAGTGTGCCGATAAATATCCCAGCACATGCTAGTGTCAATGCACACAAGGATATTTTTTTTTCCAATATATATATATATATTCTATATATACTGTATAAATACTCTATAGAGTATTTCTATATAGAGAGAGAGAGTATCCACTTGTTAAGTTTATTTCACTGAAGCCTATCATCACACAAGATATATTAGAATTTTAGCAAAAATTCTCCAAATAAAACTACTAAGGGCTCTGTATACTGTCCGATCATCTATAGCTCATTTCAGTTTTCACTGTTCACTCCAAGTTACTTTATTTTATTATATCATCAGGTAATATTGTGTGACCATATACAATATACTGAATTAAAATAGAGATCCTTCCAAAGATAGAATGCTTTAAACATGAATATGAAATGAGGATATTTTCCAGAAGGCCACACATGAGCTTTTCTGTTATTTTACTTGCACATCAAGTAGTATTTTTAACATTCTTTATCTTTCTATCTAGCATGCTCGGTTGAGACATAGAACTAGAATCCAGTCTAACATTTGCAACATTAAGGTAGGTAAATTATGAGATCTCAGGCTGGTTCTAGGTTATAGATTAGCCTAGACTACAGATAAACCTGGATTATATGAAAAAACTCTTCATTCAACTGAATTCTTTTTATTGTCAAATATGGTAATGATAGAAAGCAAAAGAAAAAAGGCTGAAATCTGAACAGGAACCTTCTTGTCCTGCCTAAAATAAATTATTTTTTTCTTGACTTAGTGGCAAAAAAAAAAAAAAAAAAAAAAACCAAAACAAAAAACTCTAAATGAGAATATACTCCCATTTCAGTTCCTAATAAACCAGACCATGTTCTGAGAGCACTGTAAAAATTACATTGAGGGCTTCTATATCTACATTCACATTCATTTTCATTTCCAAAGCCTTTTCAGGTGATAAGCAGCTGTTACAGTTCCTTGGTTTTGTGCTTATCAGTGGTGTCTCAGGATGTGTCCAGTTTCCAGGTGCCCAGCTGCACTTCAAAAATTACAGCTGCCATTCTCAAGGGTGCTTCACAGGCCTGGTTGCCAGGCTAATACTTCCTAAACTGGTCTGCAATTTCTCTGTGTGTTTCTCAGTTAGTATTTCAGCAGACATTTTCTTCCATTCAGTAATTTGCCCTTCCAACCATGTCTCCTTTCTGGCTGCTCATATCACCTCTGTGCAGTGTCGCAGTGGGAGAACTTGAGCACTCAATATGAGCGATCAGCAAGCTTCGTTTATTGATTAGCGTTCAGCATACTTATACAGTTCTTAATGAGATCATACATATTCTGTAACCTAACTAATTAATTGGTCACTATCCTAAACGTCAACCCCTCCCCTAGTTCCTCATTCTTGGTTACTTACTCCCTTAGTTCTCATGCCTTAGCTGACTGTAAGCATGCTGTTATCGTATAGCAGCTGCAGTCAAGGACAGCGTGTCCTTACCACCCCAGCACCTCAGACTAGCAGAGTCCGATGTTTCCCAAGATCCTGGTCAGCCATCTACAGTATGTCTATGTGACCCTTGTCAGCTAACCAATCCTCCACAGTGCAGGACAGCTTAAGCTCCCAGCCATACCCTGAGCAAGTGCAAGCAATGGCCTTGCTGACATATAAGCAACACCTTTTGTCTTCAGGGCATAGCCATAATTGATAGAAACCCACAAACAGCACTAAATTGTTAGTGGTGTACAAGATGGGCTAGCACCCAACTTATGTCCTCCTGGCTGTGCTCACTCTGCCTTGTTAGGTACTGCAAATACAGCATATCTTACTTCCATAACTGAAGTCATCAGATATGTCACTGAATACACAAATGATATATCTGCTGAATGATAAAGTCTCTCTTATAATCACTTTCCACACTAGTGTCACAGGCTAAGCATAGACACAGAACTTAAAAGGGTTTCTAGTGAAAATCAGCCATGAAGAGCACTGAAGTTAAAGGATGTGGTTACAAATTCAAAGTCAGGACCTACAGAACTCAGAAATAGTCTTGGGCTTTTAGATCTGAACCCAAAGCAGAACCTAGCTTTTCATATTTCTCTTTCATCTATAACTCTTATTAGTGGTTTCTCATATAAATAGTGCCACTAAGAGAGTGTTAACTCTCAGTACAGAAATCTTCTGGATAGGCCATACAGTATGATTCTGTTTTTCCACAGCGAGCTCCTGTTACAGAAATACAATAGTGAAAAATGAAAAACGGCCTTCTGGAAAAGGACTAATACATAAAGGAATGACCACTAAAACTAGAAAAGGTCAGCTATGCTGAAAAAATGAGACCATATCAGTAAAATGACCAACAATAAATCAATGGCAGGTGCTGCAAATGGATTAAAAACCCAGCTCTCTATGCAATCTGTCAATGACCAGACAAAGTTGGCAGCTGTGGCATAAAGGAAGCTCATAAATGTGCCAGTTCCACATCAAAGTACCAAATCTTACATGTCAGGCAAATGTTAAGAGAAACACTTCTTACTTTGAAGGTCCTATTTAGCGTTTCCTCCTCTTAACTACTACAATCTGCTGACTGAATGTAGTTTTAGTTGTGAAGATTTTTAGACTTCATATTTTTAGTGTTAATAATAATGAAAAGATTTTGCCATTGTACAATAAGAGTAATGACGGAACCAGCTGGTTTCATTTAAAGTCAAATAACCTGTTATTGAAAATTACAGATAGCTATGTGCAGCGATTAAAAATTATACACACTGCTGGTCAGTTTGCTTTCTACAATACAATACATAGTTGTGGTGGGTTAACCCTGGCTAGAGGCCAG
>NW_010301605.1:0-2409 GCF_000700745.2 Antrostomus carolinensis
GAATTTGGGTTGGTCCCAGTTGAATTTGGGTTGGTTTGGGTTGAATTTGGGTTGGTTTCGGGTGAATTCGGGTTGGTCCCGGGTGAAATCGGTTTGGTTTCGCTTGAAATTGGTTTGGTTTCGGTTGAATTCGCTTTGGTCCCGGTTGAATCCGGTTTGGTATCGGTTAAAATCGGTTTGGGCCCGGTTGAATTTGGGTTGGTCCCAGTTGAATTTGGGTCGGTTTCAGTTGAATTCGGGTTGGTCCCGGGTGAATCCGGTTTGGTTTCAGTTGAAATCAGTTTGGTTTCACTTGAATTCGGGTTGGTCCCACTTGAATTCACTTTGATCCCGCTTGAATTCGGGTTGGTTTGGGTTGAAATAAGTCTGGTTCCGGCTGAATTCGCTTTGGTCCCGGGTGAATTTGGGTTGGTTTCGCTTGAAATTGGTTTGGTTTCGGTTGAATTCGCTTTGGTCCCGGTTGAATCCGGTTTGGTTTGGGTTGAAATCGGTTTGGTTTCACTTGAATTCGGTTTGGTTTCGGGTGAATTCGGTTTGGTTTGGGTTGAAATCAGTTTGGTTTGGGTTGAATTCGGGTTGGTCCCAGCTGAATTTGCGTTGGTCCCGGGTGAATTCGGGTTGGTTTCAGTTGAATTCGCTTTGGTCCCAGGTGAATTCGGGTTGGTCCTGGGTGAAATCCATTTGGTCTTGCTTGAATTCGGTTTGGTTTCGCTTGAAATTGCTTTGGTCCCGGTTGAATTTGCTTTGGCCTCGGTTGAATTCGGTTTGGTTTCGGTGGAATTCGCTTTGGTTTGGGTTGAATCTGGTTTGGTTTGGGTTGAATCTGGTTTGGTTTGGGTTGAAATCGGTTTGGTTTCACTTGAATTCTTGTTGGTCCCAGTTGAAATCAGTTTGATTTCAGTTGAATTCGCTTTGGTCCCAGTTGAATTTGGTCTGGTTTCGGTTGAATTCAGTTTGGTTTTGGTTGAATTCAGTTTGGTTTCACTTGAAATCGGTTTGGTTTGGGTTGAAATCAGTTTGGTTTCAGTTGAATTCGGGTTGGTCCCACTTGAATTCACTTTCATCCTGCTTGAATTCGGGTTGGTTCCGGGTGAATTCGGGTTGGTCCCAGGTGAAATTGGGTTGGTTTCAGTTGAATTTGGGTTGGTTTGGGTTGAATTCGGGTTGGTCCCGGGTGAATTTGGGTTGGTCCCAGGTGAAATCCATTTGGTCTTGGTTGAATTCGGTTTGGCTTCGCTTGAATCCGGTTTGGTTTCAGTTGAAATCAGTTTGATTTCAGTTGAATTTGGGTTGGTCCCAGGTACATTCGGGTTGGTTTGGGTTGAATTTGGGTTGGTCCCAGTTGAATTTGGGTCGGTTTCAGTTGAATTCGGGTTGGTCCCGGGTGAATCCGGTTTGGTTTCAGTTGAAATCAGTTTGGTTTCACTTGAATTCGGGTTGGTCCCACTTGAATTCACTTTGATCCCGCTTGAATTTGGGTTGGTCCCGGGTGAATTCGGGTTGGTTTGGGTTGAATTCGCTTTGGTTTGGGTTGAATTTGGGTTGGTTTCAGTTGAATCTGGGTTGGTCCCGGGTGAATTCGCTTTAGTCCCGGGTGAATTCGGGTTGGTGGGTTGGTTTGGGTTGAATTCGCTTTGGTTTGGGTTGAATTTGGGTTGGTTTCAGTTGAATCTGGGTTGGTCCCGGGTGAATTCGCTTTAGTCCCGGGTGAATTCGGGTTGGTTTCGGTTGGATTTGGTTTGGTTTGGGTTGAATTTGGGTTGGTTTCAGTTGAATCTGGGTTGGTCCCGGGTGAATTCGCTTTAGTCCCGGGTGAATTCGGGTTGGTTTGGGTTGAATTCGCTTTGGTTTGGGTTGAATTTGGGTTGGTTTCAGTTGAATCTGGGTTGGTCCCGGGTGAATTCGCTTTAGTCCCGGGTGAATTCGGGTTGGTTTGGGTTGAATTCGCTTTGGTTTGGGTTGAATTTGGGTTGGTTTCAGTTGAATCTGGGTTGGTCCCGGGTGAATTCGCTTTAGTCCCGGGTGAATTCGGGTTGGTTTCGGTTGAATTTGGTTTGGTTTGGGTTGAATTCGGGTTGGTTTCAGGTGAATTCAGGTTGGTTTCAGGTGAATTCGGTCTGGTTTCAGTTGAATTTGGGTTGGTCCTGGGTGAAATCCATTTGGTCTTGCTCGAATTTGGTTTGGTCCCGGTTGAATTCGGTTTGGTTTCGGTTGAATTCACTTTGATCCCGCTTGAATTCGGGTTGGTCCCAGGTGAATTCAGGTTGGTTTGGGTTGAATTCGTTTTGATTTCGGTTGAAATTGGTTTGGTCCCGGGTGAAATCGGTCTGGTTTCAGTTGAATTCGGGTTGGTCCCGGTTGAATTCGGTTTGGTCCCGGGTGAATTCGGTCTGGTTTCGGTTGAATTCG
>NW_010301606.1:0-4044 GCF_000700745.2 Antrostomus carolinensis
CTGCTCCTGGCAGCTCCCTGGCTGGTGCCAGCCCAGCCCAGCCCCTGGATTTATATCATCTCCAGGGGGGTGGCTGCTGCTGGGTTGGAGAAGCAGCGAGGAGGACTTCTCCCTTCCTGGAAATCAGGCCAGTGCCTGCAACCCAGTGTGAAAGTGAAACTGGGGAGCTGCTGCCTGCGCTGGAGCTGAGCCAGGCAGCTCTGGAGGCAGCAGCATCTCCAGGCAGCCACACCAGGCTCCCAACATCGTGTCCTGGGCTCTGCACAGGGTGCCCAGTGCACCCATCCAGTGCTGGTGGGGTGAGGGCAAAGCTGCTGCCTGTGACCAGGGGATGGGCAGCGCTTGGGGCTCTGGGCTGGAAACCTCCCTGACCTGCTCCTCTTACCCCCAGATCATTGAATCACAGGCTGGTTTGGGTGGGAAGGGCCCTTTCAAGAGCATCTCATCCAACCCCCTGCAGTGAGCAGGGACATCTTCAACCAGATCAGTTGCTCAGAGCCCCGTCCAACCTGACCTGGAATGTTTCCAGGGATGGAGCTTCTACCACCTCTCTGGCCAACCTGGGCCAGGGTTTCACCACCCTCAGTGTAAACAATTTCTTCCTTCTCTCCAGTCTGAATCTCCCCTCTTGGAGTTTCAAACCATCACCCCTTGTCCTGTCACTACAGGTCCTACTGAAATGTCTGTCCCATGTTTTTTATAAGTACCTTTAAGTACAAAGGTTGGTCAGGTAGGACTTGCTCTTGGTGAAGCCATGCTGGTGGTCCCAAATCACCTCCCTGTGCCTCAGCATAGCTTCTAGGAGGATCTGTTCCATGTTCTTCCCAGGCACAGAGGTGATGCTCACCACTTGGTAGTTCCCAGCGTCCTACCCATGTTCATCTGTTTGTAAATCTGAAGGTTCAGTTGTGTCCCCTTCCTCGTGGGGTTGTCCCAGGGAAAAGGTTCCTCTCAGTCACTTCTCAAGAGCTTCATCTCTGTATTTTCCTTTCACTTTGCCCCTACCAGATTTGGTTTAGGTTGCTCAGAAGAGTTCATTGAGTTGTCCTAAAACTTGGCCAATCATCAAGACACAGTTGGTCCATGAGCAGTAGGTAGAAGAGCTGTCAGTAGGAGCTGAGGGAAAGAAGGTCAGTGTGAGAGTCCACAGGACATCAGATGTCCAGAAACTTGTGCTCTGCCAAAGTGATGGTGCAGCTCATGCTTTGGGAACCTTTTATGCATACACATTCTGCATGTCCTGCTTGGAAAGACAACTTCTCATGTTGCTGGTGAGGCCTCCAGAAGCTTGTTCCTTCCCTCGTTGGATGGTTTTATAGACCTGATGCCCTCCATTTGCTGCTGGAAAGGCACCATTGTGCTGCTGTAAGGAAAGAGGAGGTGGCATTTCACAGCATCCTCGTTCCCCCCTTGGAGACCTCCGTGTGTCCTCCTGCTGCTGCCAAGAAGCTCTGGCTCTTGCTGCTTTTTTCAAATTCACCTTTGAGCTCCTGGAGTTCATAGAATCATAGAATAGTTTGGGTTGGGAGGGATCTTCAAGCTCATCCAGTCCCAACCCCCCTGCCAGCAGCAGGGACACCTTCCACTAGACCAGGTTGCTCAAAGCCTCATCCAGCCTGGCCACAAACACTTCCAGGGAGGGGGCATCCACAACTTCCTTGGGCAACCTGTTCCAGTGTCTCACCACCCTCACAGTGAAGAACTTCTTCCTAATATCTCATCTAAACCTCCCCTCTTTCAGCTTAAACCCATTTCCCCTTGTTCTGTCATTAACTGCCCTTAGGAAAAGTCCTTCCCCAGCTTTCTCCAGCTTTCTTGAGAAGAGAGTTGCAGACAGCTTCTTAGAGTTGGAGACAGCTAAGCTGGCTATCTGCCAAAACAGCACTGGAGGAGGTGGAGATGTTCTGAAGGAGGAATTCTGTTTCAGTTGGCAGGATGGAGACTGGGAGGGGAATCCTGACATGTTTCTGCAGAGGCAGGATGTTGCCACATCTCAGAGAGGCTCCTCTTGATGCTCTGTGAGCGAGTGAGTGAGGAGAGTCTGATCTGCACACACTTCCATGTCACACATTCGGGTTGTAGTTACTCACCAGTTCTTAGATTCCATGACTTTGGGGAGCTGGGGACAGAGGACAAGTACATCCTGGAAAGCAAAGTCCATGTTGTGGAGCAGCTCGGCCATCGCATCCTGGAAAGCTAACAGATTCATGGTTTGAACTGTGTGGGTGCTCAGCGTTGGTGAGCTGCTGATCCTTGTTGCTGTGCCTCTTGTGCCAAAATGAACATGAGTCTGCTGAGTGTCCAGGTGGCCAAGAAGGCCAAGGGCATCCTGGCCTGGATCAGCACCAGTGTGGCCAGTAGGAGCAGGGAAGTTCTCTTCCCCCTGCACTGGGAGTCACAGGATGAGGTGGCCACAGCTGGAGTGCGTGGTTCAGTGTTGGGCCCCTGAGTCCCAGAAGGACATGGAGGTGCTGGAGCGTGTCCAGAGAAGGGAACGGAGCTGGGGAAGGGTCTGGAGCACAAGTGTGCTGAGTTCCCTTGTGGCTGAGGGAACTGGGGGTGTTGAGCCTGGAGCAAAGGAGGCTGAGGGGAGACCTTGTGGCTCTGTGCAAGTCCCTTGGAGGAGGGTGGAGAGAGGTGGGGGTGGGTGTGTTCAACCAAGGCCCAAGGGACAGGACAAGAGGAAATGGGCTGAAGTTGTGGCCAGGGCAGTTGAGATGGGATGTGAGGAAGAATTTCTTTGCTGAAAGGGTTCTGAGGCATTGGAAGGGGTTGCCCAGGGCAGTGGTGGAGTCCCCATCCCTGGAGGGATTGAAGAGTCGTGTAGACATAGTGCTGAGGGACATGGGTTAGTCATAGGGGACTGGTCAGTGTTGGGTTCATGGCTGGACTCCGTGAGCTTCAAGGGCTTCTCCAATCCAGGCCATTCTGGGATTCTGTGAAGATAAACTCCAAATTAAAGTGTGTGCTGAGCTGTCCTAACCTGGCTCTTTCTGATTTCTCCAGCCCCTGATCACCAGCACGTTCCGAATGGAGTGTGGATCGTTGTGGGTCTCCTCAACTTCATTGCCTACACGTTAGGTAAGACTTTATCCTGTTGATTGTGGGGGTTTGTGTCTATCATCTGTTCATGCTGTGGCTGCACATCATCTTATCTCTGAGCCTCTGGAGCGATTTCTGATTCTGGGCTCCTGCCACACACTAATTCAATTGTTGCCGGGGCTACTAGAGCAGTTTCTGGGAGCAGCTTTGCAAAGTTGATAGAAGGAAGTTGTCCCAGAGCAGCTGATGTGAAAGGAGGATCCTGGAACTGACTTTGAGACCAATTGTGAAATTCTGTCTTTGGTTTGTTTTAAATAAATCCAATCTTGCCAAGCTGTTGTGTTTTTCAGCCTGAAATAGAGCAGCAGGGTGTGAAGCCCAGTCCCTGTTAGAGGATGGAGGTGGTGAAAGCTGCTCTTCGCTGACCACACGCACTGTGTCAGCTGCAAACTGGCCTGTTGCTTTGTGTGGGGGTGTCCAGCAAAACTCCTCATTTCTTCTTCTCCTCTTCCTTCCCAGATGGTGTTGATGGGAAACAGGCTCGGCGGACCAACTCCAGCACACCCCTGGGAGAGCTCTTTGATCACGGCCTGGACAGTTGGGCATGCGTGTATTTTGTCGTGACAGTTTACTCCACCTTTGGACGAGGCTCCACGGGTGTCAGTGTCTTCGTTCTCTACCTCCTCTTATGGGTGGTCTTGTTTTCATTCATCCTCTCCCACTGGGAGAAGTATAACACAGGGATTCTCTTCCTGCCCTGGGGATATGACATCAGCCAGGTGGTAAGTACACGGCGCAGCCACTGCTCGGCTTCAGTGGTAGCTCAATAAACTGGTAACATGCAGTAGTGTCCATGGAGGTGTGTGAGAGTTACTCTGCTGTGTGTCCAGAGCCTTGTCACTGCAACACTCCCTGGAGATGGGTGTCCTCAGCCTGTCTCCAGGCATTGTGGAGGAGGAGAGCTTTCATATATTCATGGAATGGTTTGGGTTGGAAGGGACC
>NW_010301607.1:0-18951 GCF_000700745.2 Antrostomus carolinensis
CATGGGCTGCAGACTCACCCCCCACTCTAGGCGTCCACTCCTGCTCTGGCAGCGAGTGACTCTTGGGGTCCCAATTCCAGTCACACTTGTCCTCAGGCTCAACTTCTCTGCTCCAGCGTGGAGTCCTCCATGGCCTACACAGGGGTCTCTGCTCTGCCGTTGAATCTCCATGGGCTGCAGGTGACTTCCTTTGTCTTCTCCTACTCCATCAGGTGAACTGTGCGTGGGTCTATGTCTTTCCTCCTCTTTCCTCTGGGAAAAAAGCTCTCTTTTCTCTCTCTCTGTCCACCCTTTGTTTAGGCTGATGGTCGTCTTTTGTTTGGTCAGTGGTCTCTTCTCCAGGTACCACACCTTCTTCTTTTCAGGACAGTCCTTCCCCTCACAAATATGGATTTGCAGAGGCTTTTCTCTAGTGCTCATTGGCCCAGCCTGGGCTGGGGGGTCTCTGCCTTGGAGCCACGGGAGCTTTTCCTTTTTTCCTTCTCACAAGGTGGGCCTTCCCCCACTACCAAAAAAAACATGCTCCCCCCCCCCACCCCGACCCAACACAGGTTGAAATCTGCTTCCTTTGCAGAAAAATTCAACAGACTGTTCAGATGGCCAAAATACAATCAGGTAAAATTTTTAATGTTCCTACATTTGAAACTGTTTCTTCACACTAAACCATAACGTTGCATTTTAATCTTCTTTAATGCCTTTGCTGTCTGTGGTTAATGTATGAGTAGTTTTTTGAGATAATGATTGTCTTCTGAGATGACTAGACAAAATGCTGATACTTATAAAGACAGCTTTCAAGCAAAAATGTGGTTGTTTCTCTTGTGAGACTGTCTTCTCCATTTGAAGATTAACAATCTCACTTCAGATCACGGATATGTCTTGGTTAAATCACTGTAATACTCCCGAAAAAGTTATGCCCTTTAGGGTAATCCTGAATACATAAATACCAGTAAGGCAAGACTAAGCAACAGTTTAAAATCCAACATGTTTTTTGAGCTGAACAAAGCAAGAACATACACAGTTACTTATGGTGGTGGTTTAGCAATGATTTAGTAATCAGGCTTTTGTAAAGGAAGTGATAATATTCATATTTTCCTGAACAGGGGTCAACAAGTACTTAAACATTAATGTCTATACACAGCTCTATTACAAAACAGAGAATTACTGTTTGTAAGGCCACCATACAAAAATCCTTAGGCATGATAAGTTCATTTAATGCATCTTTATTTCTAAAATCAGCCTACATTTCTTAATTATTTTAGGTATAAGAAAGTATTCTAAATAAAATTCTTCTCTCCTTGTGTCTGAAAGCAACAAATTCTGAGGTTCTCTTGTTTAACAATTGTGAAACCTCTTGCATCAAGATTAAACACTTTGTTTTTGTCCCCAGGCAGTTGTATACTTATTACTCTTGAGACAGTGGTATTTGAAATAAATAGAATTGAAAGATCCTGAGAAATGGTTTCTGAAACACATATATTGAGTTACTCTCTCCTTTGTGAGCAGAAAATGTTTCTGATGCTTCTCTCCACACCCTTGCAAAGGAAAATAGCTGATATAAAAATATCACATGATGGGGTGGTGAATAGGAAAGAATTTTGATTCTTAGTCACTGAGGCTTTCTGCTGCTTATTCTCCTGAAAATAACTAAGTTATCTTTATGGGATGTATTACTATTCACTAATGATAACATAGGTAAGGGCATAATAAAGGACAAAAGGAAAAGGTTCTCTCTTTTTCAGCCTCAAAAAGTATGCTATAAAAACAAAGAATAATTCGTGTCTTGAAAATAGTCTAAACTTCTCAAAATTCAGATATATTTTTGGCCTGTGATGGGGCTTATTCCTCCTCCCTGTTGAAAAAAACCCAGATGCTTACTAAGAGAAAAAGTTATTTTGTGTTATAAGGGAAACAATTTCCATGTAGCTTTTCTCTGTGTGTGCACATATTCATAAAATATGGATTAGCAGCACTAGGTGTTCAGCTGAGTAAATATTCATAAGATAAAGGTGGAATTGATATGCATTTCCCAATAGAGAGAAAGAAGCATGTTTTGATCTCTTAGTAAGAAATCATACTAAGGGGAGAGAAGACACTCTCTTTCGTCTGGGCATTTTTTACTCCTCGTTCTCATTGTGTTGATCCTACTCGCAAAGATTTTCTTTACTGACATTTTGAATATACAGTATTGCTTATGTTAAATGTACAAGAATCAGGAGTTTTACTTAAAAGATGAAATAAAAAAGAACCCAAAATGTCTTTTTTTTCTTTGCATTCTTGCCTGTGTCTTTGGGGTACATTAAAGTTGCATGTTTAAGCTTGTCATTACAACTATGAGGTAGATACCCCTTTTTTAAAAATAAAATAAAATAAAATAAAAATCTGGAATTCTCAGAAGTGTAGGAGCTGGGCCCTCATTAGCAATACTTGCTAACACGTATTGGATTACTTAATAAATAATGAAGGATGACCCAAAATATTTATTGTTGCCTTTGCTACACTGACTGAAACTTCTAATTAGTTTTGCATAGTTATTGTCACCCACTGTAAAATGACTTTTTTGTCACCTTTTACAGATTATTTGCTATTAACCTCTGAGTTATGCTGTATTGAAGGAAACAAGATATAGACTGCAGAGTCCTGAACTGTATACTTACAGGTATGCCTGACTGCTTCCTTTGCAGTGCGCTTGATTATTTAGAGTAATGAAATGGAATTGTTTTTGAATAAACTGAAAATTAAGTGGCTGTTCTAAAGCTTTAGCTGAGAGATCTCAAGAATTGCTCTATTTCAAACAGCTCGTTGAATCAGGGAAAAAATGACATCTTGGTATCCAAACAGACAAAGGTTTAATAAAAATCAACTCCTTGAAGTAAAACAGAATAGAAATAGATTTTTGCTGTTGTATTTAATGTCTAATTAAAGAGTTTGCTTAGGCTCCTGGGTTTCAGGAACAAAATGTTTAAATCCTAAAATCAAAGATTAGGTGTTCCTAGATTTAAGATTTGATAACACCATTTAGAACGTACGGTCTTTATCTGCATTCCTCTTGATATTGCTTCTTTGTTTCTTTTGGAGTTGTATTTGTTAAATACTGTTTCATCCCCTCCTTTTGTTTTACCCCTTTGCTTGGGTCAGTCATATCTGGCAGTTCTATTTCTGAGCTGAGGGGAAGGTGGGCTTAATCATGCATGTATGGAACAGACAGCTTACATCCTCATCCCTCTCTTCTGTTTTGGTGTTTCATTCTTTGAACACAAACAGTTCCTTCCAATAGCAGCTGTATTTTGGATAGTCAGGAAATACAAGTTCTTCATTTTACTTATTTTATGGACTTTACCTGATTTATTAATGCAAAGGATATGTGCATTCGGTAGTGTCCATTCAGTATGTCCATTGTCAGTATGGAAAATAAAAATAAAACCATCATTGGCAGCTGGCACAGAGCTAGGATGAGCCAGTAAATAAATGTTAGATATTTTAAAAGAGATTTTATTATTTCAGAACTGTTAGAGGAAAGGAGGAGTTGACCATTATCATATAGTTAGAAAAAAATTGTTCAAATAACATCATCCTACAGCTATCAACGGGATGTCACTGATCATTTCCACACACTGAATAAATTAAAACCATCATAAAGTATGGCAGCAATCTCCATTAACACAGCTTGTTGATACTTGCTTGTTGAAGTCTATTATTTAAGTAATTTCTTTGGCTATGTCAATGTTTACACCGGCCAGCGTCTTTAATGTTGACTTAGGGTTATCTCTGTGTTCCATAACTACATAATACAGAACATTTCTATTGATTTCTTAGCCACACTCTTCTACTTTACTATCACTAAATGAATTTTGATTCATAAAAGAAAAACCCTGGAGTCAAATGTCAGCTATTATCCAATATATTGCTCTCCCCTGCAACTAAAATAGTCTTAATCTCATCTTGAAAATATGATGTATATAAGTCTTCACTGAAAGAATTTCAATAAAATATTGATGTGAAGTACTTTTTTTGTTTTGCATGATAAGATGTTTTGAAGATATGGACGAGGGCACAAAACAAAGCCTGAAGTCATCTTGTATCATGTTTTGTATTTTGTGAGCTTTTCCAGTGAGCCTTAATAGACACAAAATGTGGGTTTTTTTCTTTGTATTTAGTAAGAGAATAGTCTGTGGTATTATCTCAAGTGATCTGTCGTAGTTGATTTTGTGCTGGGAGTTATGATCAAGCCAAACAAAGCCAAATTACAAAGGAAACCAGTACTCGTACTCACTGCTTTGAATATCAAATTGGTAACTTCCATGACATTCAAGTGCCCTGCTTTTAAAGAGTATGTTTCTACACAATGCATTTCATTTTTTCTCCTAAGTGTATGGATGGTAATTTGTAATTAGAATATTTTGTTTTGTTTAAAGGCCAGTGTGTGATTCCATGAACAATCTAATATGATTTCCTTACCATGATACCTCCCAACCTAAAAACAGATAAGTAAAGGTACTTTGTAGTAAAAAGACCGATGCCACCTAGAAAATGTGGACACCATAGGAGGGAGAAAAATATCAGCTTCTGGGCACATACACCCTTGTGAACAGACACATTGGAATTGATGTAATTATTTTATTTTTCCTCAAATAGAAGAAAAATAAAATGTAATCCCAGGGCACTTAGGGTCCCCTGAGGACAGGTCATGATGATGCAGGGTGGTATATCTATACATTCTCACCAGAAGTAGTATGTGCGCATTTCAGCTCCTTTAGTGATGTTATACTGGCTCTTGGTCCTCAGGAAGGAGAGACCTCAGAGGTGTTAACAAAACAGACACCCACAATTACAATAGATTCCTAATGCAGAATTGTGACATTCAGTACAACCAGAACAAAAAAACTGAGACTTCCTCAAGAGTTAACAACACAATGGAGAGGTTTATGGCAAGAGCGTACAGAATTGAAGTTACAAGTGGGATATAAGGATGAAATTCAGCTTTGAACTGTAGCAGTGGCTGTGGTGTAGCTGGGTATCAGGGCTGTGCCACGTGCTCACTCAGGACAGTGAAGTCATTTTTATCCTGGGTGATACAGGGATTTCCCATCTAGTCTCTGCAGAGCTGAGACAATGGATTGAGATAAGACGATGAACCAACTTGAAACAAGGTGGTTGATTGAATTTCCAGGCCCTGCCACAGCAAAATACTTGGTGTAGTGAAGGAGGGCTTCAGATGGGAGTTCTGGACTGTCCTGCTGATTCTGCTGGGCAGCTCCTGTTACGCCTGAAGCAGTGGACAGTCTCTCCTTGTGTGCTGGGTGGAGAACTGGGCTGCTCCAGCAGGTTCTCCAGGTGGTTCCTTCTGCACAATCAACCAAATTCTACACAAGTGAGACAACTGTAAGTAGTCAGTGGAAACAGTTCCTGCAGATGCATAAATGGCTATTTAGAATAGTCTCTTTCCATAGTTAGGATGTGTTTTGTATGTTGTTTAAGATGACCAATAGTGATGGATGATGCCTCTTTGGGAGTGGTTGCACGGGACCAGCAGACAGTTGGATTATAAAAGATTAAGAGAGCATCAGTCTGGGGAATCTAACCCAATCCAGCTGAAGGTGCTGCTGCAAGGATGCTTGAAATGGAGTTTCCTCCTGTCCTCTGGGCAGTGACTGACCATCATGTTCAAGAGATCTGATTTCTCAAGTGAGCATTTGCCTTGTGCAGTGCAACAAGGACAAACATCATGTCCTTGAGTGACTGTGTAGCTTTTTGAGACGTGAGCATGAAAGAGAAATCAGGTGGCTGTACTTTATTCTGTTAATTCTTTTGCAGAAAGCAAGGGCAAAGTGTGTGACTTTTATGGAACGAATGAAAAAATGGTGATGACTAGCATTACAGTGAATATCAAATGAATATATAATAACAGAACATTAGGAAACAATTAGAAAAAGTGCCTAGACATTATTAATTCATGTGCTATTCATTGGACTAACATTGATCATGTAAAATAAGTGTGATGTTAATTACACTTTAATCATTTAGTGTTGGAGAAGGACTAATTATTTTCAAATAGAGATGGGAAGAATCCACTTTTATAAAAAAATCATGCAATGTCAAATTTAATCCACAGTATTTTCATAGGGTAATATGTGACTGCTGATATTGTCAGGACAGTGGAGAAAATCACAGCAGTTGTCCATATTTAAACTCTTACAGCAAAAGTAGACACAGTATTGCCCTAACAAGAGCTTGTGTGAGCTCTGGGGTGTGTGTGCTGTGCAGCATGACCTCGTTCTTCACCCATTCAGGTTAGGACTTGGCCAGACAGCCGGACTACTTGTGTCTCTTCTGTACATCAAGAATATGGGGGAATGAGAGCAGCCGGTAGTCTTCCCAATGGACTCAGTGTCAGTGAGGGACATGCCTGTTGTGGATAGAACTAAAGAATAAAGAGAGAAGGACTGGCTGTCTGTCTCCCTGAAACTTTTATCCTCCACTACAGACAGTTTGTAGGGGCTTCCAGTCGCCTTTGAAGGAAAAAGTTGCACATTTCTCCTTGGAAAGTCATCTCTGATCTTGCACATGTGTATGCTTGAGAGGAAACCTGCAAGTTTGGTGACTTCTTCATAAGGAAGGTTGTAATGCTTGGACTGAAGCTGCGTGCAGGTGCTCAGATGAGGAGCTCAGGGTGTGTGGAGCCTGGTAGAACAGTCATGAATTAGGGAAGCAGGTATTGACACTTCATAGTCAAACTGCCCAACTCCAAGCTTGCTCGGATCTTTTGTAAGCGATAGCTGCTTCTGTTTGCTCTCCCTTCTTCCCTCCTCCAGGCAAGGAACCTCATAAATGCCTCCAAATGGAGAGGTGGATCTCTAGGGGCTTCTCTGTTACCCAGGTGCAGTTCTGTGAGCTTTTCTTCTTGATCTGGGACCCTTGCAGGTGGTAATTTAGCAGGTGTGTTTTAAAAATAGTGTGTGTCTCTCTTCTAGTTCTGTATTTTGCCATAACTTGTGGTTCAGGAGATCTCCAATCAGTCATAATGATACTACAGTCAAACCATAGACAGCTGAAAGATGGGAATCAGTAAGATAAATCTGGGATGCTGTAAGTGTTAATTTCACTTTAAATTAGTAGTGTTTGGGAAAAGCATAAGAGCATGGGTAACCTCTGAGTTTGGGTTATTTACATCATTCCAGGTCAAAAGTAACCCACATTTTCAGTGAGTGGCCTGGTTGGTTTAAATTTACAGAAGCAGCAGCATGCTCTTGCTTCAGTAGTGGACTTCAAATGGATGCTTTTTATTCTATTATCTTCCTTAGTTTTATATAGTATTGATGAAATTGAAAATCAGTGACCTGACAAAAACAAAATAATACGGCATGAAAATTGCTACTGTGATTTCGTACTGTGTTAATGCAAGGATGTCATTCCCGCTTCAGAATAATAACAGTGTTTTACTTCTGAACTTACAACATTTCTCTCCTCCCTGTCCCCCCGCCTCCTTTTGTGTTTTAAAGGAGAGCTGATGCTGCAGTGAAAGTCTCTTTAATCACATCTCTTGGCACTTTGTTAGAGAATAGCCACTATTAACAGTTAATTTTTTTAAGTAGGCAGTGGAATCTCTGTTATCCATAAGCATATGAAGAAATACAGGGTGCATAGTGTACATAGTGAACTGCTGTAGTTCACCCAGAAAGAATTAAGTGTAACAGTCACCATAACATGGTTAAATGCAGAATCCAGGAATTTTTCTAATAATTCTTCCTCAAAGAAGAACCACAGCCCATTCAGGTGGCATTCTCTGAATTTCCATGGGGCACTGATGATTCTGGAATACGTAGAAGTGATATTGACTCTCTGTTCTCAAATATATTACCATGCCCAGTGAAAAGCCCAGAAGCTTAAACCAGTTCCTATTATCCTACAGGTGCCAGGAAAGATTCAAGGGAAGAAGCTAAATTTTGATTAAGTTGCTCCCTGAACTTGCAATGGTGTGATCAAGTTTTGCATTAAGGCAGCTGAACCAATTAGAGACCTCCTTATCAAACCTTTTTAGCTTGCTAATGATGCTAGAACCTACCAAACTTGCTGTAAGAAAGTTACATTTTATATCAAAGATTAGAAAGTAATTGGCAAATTTTGCCATATAGGCGCATAGCCTGTCTTCCAGATCCCAGACAGTTGTTCAGACTCTGCCATCATAAAGAGTTATCTGTTCAGATAGGGAGGAAGCAAATGCAAAGTCCCAAGTTAAAGGCCAACATTAGCAACAACTCCACTTTAATTTGGCTGTGTCTCTAGACCTTCATGGCTTGCAGAAGAGGATGAGCCTGGATGTTAACGTGTGTACAGAATGAAATAGCTATGTCTACCATACCTCATGGAGGATTTGGAAAGGGATGAGGAAGAAGCAGAATGCTACGCCTTCTCATGCTCTACCCAACTACCTTGTCTCAAGAATACTTTATAGAGCTCAATTTTTAAAAGAGCAATAGAGAGTTTCTTGCATTTAAGGGAGTGAGCTGAAGGGCTGCTGTTAGAAAAGTCTCTCTGTGTATATATTTCCTTTATGGTTAAAGCATTCACTGTATTACCTAAGACATGAACTGATTCAGAAACTCTTCTCATGTACAAGGGATTTCCTTAACTTCATATGTCTCAGTTAGTTTAGGTAGCAAATAATTTATGATTCAGTGGGCCAGAAGGAAAATATGTGTGAGCATGAGGTTTAATGGTTTGTATTCACCTGAGGGCTCCCATTTCCACACTAAGGACAGCTTCAGCAATAATGTCAGCTTTTGGCACCAAGATTTGAAGTTCTCTTTCCAGCTAAGGTGCTTGATACACTTGCTACCCTGCAGAATTCTCCAATTAGCATTGTCCTGTATAATTTCATAGCCTCCATGGGGAGAATAGGGAATGCCCTGATGGGTATGGTAACCTGCCTCTTAATAGGTAGGTAGGAATATGGAGTTGAATTCTCCTAGCATAGGAGAGCACTGGAGTGCTGTCCATGGGGTCCTCACTGGCTGGTGGGAGGTCAGGTGCTCCAGCCGTTCTACTCCAAAGCCTGATCTAGTCCATTAGTGTACCAGACTTCAGACAAAAGGAATTTCTTGGAGGACTTTATTGTTTGAGGGGGGGTTTTTTTGTTTGTTTGTTTTTTGTTTTGTTTTGTTTTGTTTTGTTTTTTTTTGTCTGTTCTTTCATTTTTTACATATATATGCCAGAGAATTTTCTAAGTGTGGTTATTTGGTTATTTGGCTGTTATTTAATGAAGATGTCCTAACCTAAGTATAGGAATACCATACAAGGACCTTGGTTACTTTGTTTTTTTCCTAAATGTGGTGCAGATTTTTTTGGTAAACAACAGTATTTTTCACTGTAGATAGAATAAATGTTCTATGAATATGTTCTGTTTGTAATTATTTGTTATGAAAAACAGATCCTTGTTGCTGTTAGAAGTGTGAGGCAAAAAAAGAAGTATGGAGTTGAACATTCTTTATTATAGAATTTAAATTTACCATAAAATTAAGCCCTGCAATTGAATTACATACATTGATTTATATCCTTTGAGGAGGCATCTGTTCAGTCTTGCATCTTCTTGAATTATTTCAAAATATTTTTTAGTGTAAGGGTGTATGTGGGATGGAGGTTTACACAGGGATGAAGATAAAAGTCCAAAGATGTGTTTTATATAATATGCTTACTAATATATTTAATCAATATAGTTGTTGTGTTTTATGGATATGTAGGGAGCATGAGCTGCCCACATGCTGTATGAAGACAAAGAAATAGTATCCAACTAAACAGTGGAAACAGAATATGAAGGAGACAGAACAAAAATTAATGATAAATAGAGTGATTGCAAGTATTATACCAATACAGATGGATTTTGTTTTCTGTAGTTTCTTTTTCTCAAGGGAGAAATCTTTTTCATGGCTTATGGAGTTTTGAGTTTTTAAAATATTTTCATGAGGGAGGATTTCTTAGTTGTCAGGAGGCAAGAAGAGAGACCACAAAGGGAAAGGGCATGATGAGTGGAGGAAGAGGGAGAACTGGAAGGTGTTACAGGAGGAACGCAATGGGTAGGAGTGAGAATAGGGGTGCCGGGCTCAGGTAGGCTGCCAAATGGAAAAATAGCCTGAAGGAAGACCTGGGAAAGCAGAGTGCTTGCATCATCAGTGATATGTTTCAGTCTGTTTCCTCTTCCTGAGGAAAATTTCTTTGTTTGCAGAGATTAGAGTCTCTCAAATATTTTTATTATTTAGGACAAATGGTGTTGGGGCTGTGGGAGGGAAATATCCTACTGGTCCTGTTCTTTGCAAAAAAGTGCAGAGTCAGGGAGATAAAGGGTGGTCTAGAAGGTTCCTGTCTTCTTCCTTTTCTGCCAGGGAATTTTTCAGCAGAAACAAGCCAAAAATATTAGCTTTTAAAACTCCCTCTGCATCTATGCAGTGGATCTAAAATGGAAATTCATGTTCATATCTCCCCGGTTTCTGAGAAATCAAATCTACACCTAGATGCAGATATCAGACTCTGTGGTTTGACGTTCTTGCTGAGAATTCCCGATAGTTTTCTTCCTGATAGTGTACTGTTCTTCCACTTTGGGGATGGAAGAAGAATAACTTTCCTAATGCCAGATTAACTGCTAACAAAATTCACGTTTAAAAATAGATGAGCAACAGTGAAATACTCAGCCGGTTGTAAAGAGAAGAGTTGGTGATGTTTTAATTGATTCTGTTTATATATGTATAATTTGTCTTTCCACTGAAATGGAAGAATAGGTTATATTAAGTGCATTGTGAATGGAATGGGTAAATTTCACATTTGCGAGAAAAAATTCAGATAAAAACAAGATATATATTTTTAAATGAGCTTAATTCATTATTGAAACAATATGTCTTGAAATGCAGTGATTATTTGTCTTTGGAACCCTAAATTATGCCTGGAAATCCTTTTAAAAGGAATAGGAATTGAACCAGAATATTTTGATTTGATGCAGAAATCCTCATAATTTAAGGGAATTTTGCAGACTTGAGGTCAGGCTAGATGAACATATTTGTACGTTCAGTCTTTTTAATTGTTGAAGGCACATTGTGCAACAGCTTTCCAAGTCAGTCGTAACAATTAAATTAGGCTGCTAGGTCCCTAAATCAAGTGGTCCAGAACAGAGTGGAGGCAGAGGCTGCCCTCACGCTCCTCCCAAGGCTTTTTTCAGCTGTGGGAAGGTGAAAAGCTGGGAGCACTTCCTCACTGGTACAGGCATTGCTGTCTGTGGCACCACGCATCAGCCATGAGGTACACTGTCCATATAGCCAAGGGCAGATTTTAATCTTGTATGTGCTGTGGTGCTTTAAAGGTAATATCAAATGGATCTTTCCAAGAACGTGCATTGATAGTTTTCCAAAAACCTTCCAGAGATCTGCACCAACCTGCCACGGTATATGCCACCTCCCCATGGTGTCTCTATGGATAGAGGCTCCTTTGCATTACTGCTGCTACTTCTCTTACTTCCTTTTATTAAACATGATGGGTTCAGAGAAGCTTAATCCAGAAACCATGTGCTTCCCAGAAACAGGAATTACAATTTTGTTCAGTAACTATTGTGGAATTTAAATAGCAAGCAGAAAATTCTTCCTGCTTATGATCAGGAAGTAACTAACAGTAATACTTTCTAGGTGCAGACCGGTCACAGTAAATGGCAAAGAAATAAATCTGCTCCAGGTATTTATGTTTTGCTTTAGGTTACAGAAAATTGCCACAATTCTACTTCTTTATTAAGTAGCTCGCTCTTGATAATCATTGTACAATTACTGTATTAAGAAGTTAAATGAAATTATAAAAAGCAATATATAATAGATATCAATATGAATTAGTATAGTGCAAAGTGCTTATCTCAGCAGGTGTTTGTTAATGGATACATCTGCTTTGTTCCTGTTGGAATATGTGTAGTGATACAATGCTTTGTGAAACACATATGAATACTTATTTTTATGAAAATAAAAATACAAGATATTTTGCTCTGATTTATTCCATTTTAGGAATTAGAGAAATTAAGCTTCCTTCTTTTTTAATCCTGCAGAGAAACTGTAATCTCTTAATCTCTATAAAGCTTCTCTCTTTTAGCTTATCCATTGGCATTTGCTGACATGGAACCTGCAGAGCTTGCAATAGGAACTGTACTCCACAGCTCAGAGGGGTGCACTCAAAAAGCAAAGGCCAAATTTTGCCTACATATGTGCAGCTTGCTTTGACTTCAGGGCAAGCTTGGGCTGCACAATAAATTGATTTGTCAGTTCAGTGACTGACTTAAAAATAAATAAAAATGGTTCCAGTTGACAAGAAACAGATCTCTCTTCCCTCCTTCCCCCTCCTTTCCAGCTAGTCAAAGCAACGTGTTTTATTTGACCAAAAATGCATTTGCAGGCATTTTAGATAAAAGCAAAAGCTAGATTTACAGGAGGATGTAGCCGCTATCACAAAACAAGTGCTGCGGTTTTCTTATGTGTGTTGGACTAGAAATAGTTCAAATCTCTACTCATTTTAAGGAGACTTACTTCCCCACTGCACCCCCAACTTGTCCTAACTATGGAGCTATCACAGAATGCCATGCTTTTCTGTTGGAACAGCTCCACTATGTATAAAATGCTTACACATCTATTTCAGTTCTCAATACAAAAAGTAACTCTATAGCCTGCTGCTTAGAACACTCTGAGGATGCCCAGGTTCCTGTATTAATGAATATTTAAGTGATTAATAGAAAAAAATGAGACTGAGTGGGGGCCCAGACCACAATACTTTATTACTTTGTGTTTAAGTTATTTTTCTAAATGTTTGTTTTGTTTCAGAGAGAGATTAGATTTGGATCTAAGCTTCTGACAGTCCATTCTAAATGCTGGGCTGCAAGGCAAGAAAACTTCATGCAAAATATTGTGAAACTAAAAGTTGCAAAAATACTGTGGAAAATTAAGTAGTAGCCACTTTGAAATTAGTAAATCACTCACTACAACTACCTTGCAAGGAAGTTGTAGTGAGGTGGGTGTCAGTCTCTCTTCCCAAGTAACAAGTGATAGAACAAGAGGAAATGGTCTCAAGTTGCACCAGGGCAGGTTAGATTGGATATTTGGAAAAAAAATCTTCACTGAAAGGGTTGTCAAGCATTGGAACAGGCTGCCCAAGGCAGTGGTTGAGTCACCAATCCTGGAAGTATTTAAAAGATGGGTAGATGTGGTGCTTAGAAATTTGGGTTAGTGGTGGACTTGGCAGTGTTAGTTTTTCGGTTGGACTCAATGATCTTAAGGGTCTTTTCCAATCTAAATGATTCTATGAACTAATCATTGGCATGATTAGAGCTTTTTTTCTTTTTTAATATTTAGTGGAAGTTACTCAGTGTGATTGCTCCACAACTATTTCAGAGGAAGAAGTATTTACTTTTAAAATAATTAATCCAAACCTAGAAGATAAGTTTTACCTTTTATTCCAAAATCTAGTGTGCAGACATAAGTGTGCAGTCAAGCAGAAGAGTTCTTACAAGGCTGAAGTGAAAGCATTGTTTCACAGGGGTGAAGATGTAGGCATCTTTCCTGTCATATTTCACCTTACTTCTTTGTGCCCTACGGTAGGGAGTATGATGTAGTTAGGAGCCTTCCAGAAGGGACCTCAAAATCTGGCAAAAAAGAAAGGGGTCATAGTCAGAAACAGTGGATGCTTGGCATTTCTTTCTGTAATTTTGATAGAAATAT
Organism: Antrostomus carolinensis; assembly: GCF_000700745.2. Lineage (NCBI taxonomy): Eukaryota > Metazoa > Chordata > Aves > Caprimulgiformes > Caprimulgidae > Antrostomus > Antrostomus carolinensis. The sequence continues at coordinate 13,725 of NW_010301607.1, forward strand.
GCTCAAGCATTAAGGCAACCCAGAGGAAATTATTTGAGCTCAGGAAAATATCACATTATATGATTCAGTCACCCTTGTTATAAATGAAAGATATACTTTTGCTGTCATATGAGTATCATAATACATTATCAGTTATTCTGTATCTCCCAATCTCAGATGCCTACTGCTATTTGCAGCATGTAGTGTGCTACTATAAACCTGTCACATTTTAAAAGAGAAAGCCATTAATTAAGCAATGTATGTGAATAACATTGCTGCTTGACCAAAAATGTAAAACGTTTTATGGACTTGCCTTGATTATCCTTTTCCTTGAGTTTAGAAAGGAAAACAAATGTAGCTTCCAGTCAAGGGTTTACCATATTTGAAATGTGGTGAAACTTTATTTTGATCATGAAAATGACATTATTCTGCATTATTGTAATTTTACCATGCTGAAATTTATTTTTTGTTGCAGAATTCTGTTCTGCATTTATGTATCCAGAAGGTATTTTCCCTCTCAAATGCACTAAGTGGATACACAACATCTCTTAAAGTAATACCTTATAAAAATTTGTGAGAATTAGCTCCTGAAAATATTCTTGAAACTGAACTTGATAACTAAAGACAATGATATAATTGGTCGTACAGAGACATTGATCTTTTATCCATTCCTTTGCTACGATAAGTCAGTGCAAAATGTTACCTAGCAAGTGATCTGCTGCGGCAATGCATTGAAGTCAATGGAAAAACTGTTGTGGTTTCAGGAAGGTTAAAGCTCATCTTATAAAGCAGATCCTGAGACTTGCCACGGTGTTAGATCAGTAGGGTACAAGGAAGGGTTCCAGAAAACATTTGTGTAATATTGCCAAGCAGGGCTTTGCTATTGAGATTATTTATCCTATAGAGCTTAGGTCAATGTTAATGGGACAGGGGAGATTTAATCCCCTGGGAAAGTGTTTTTGTCACATGTCATTCGAAGGAATTTTATCACCCGAAACTAAAAAGAATTGTGCTGATCGTATTTTATTTCATTGTACTTTAAATTGTGAAAAAACCCCTATATTTTCAATTAATTGCCAAACAAAAGAAAATTATTTATTTTGCTTAAAACTGGGCACATTGTAATGGTTCTGCATCAGCAGAGAATATTTTCCTGTTTTTATGTAAAGAAAACATATTTCTGAAATAATATGCTAACCAGAATGACAGAAGTATTAGGGGAACTGTCCCACCCCATTACTTTCAAATGAGGTAGTAAGACAGTTGCAGCAGGTAAATTCAGCCAGATCTTACTCCCCTTGAGTTATGGTGTGATGCCGTGGAACAGTGCTAGCTTCTGATGATGTGTCTTTTATTTTATAAAAATGAAAAAGTTTAAAATGCCACTGATCTTTCCTCACAAAACTATTGCTACTTCTGCTTCTTCAAATTTTACACCTTAGTTCTTGAAGAGGTATTATTTTCTTAGAAAGGTTTCTAATTCCCTTGTATTCATGTTATTTATTTCTTCATATTTTTTAGGACTGGATATCTACTGCATTAAATCACCAGTGATTTATACTTGTTTTTAAATATTCTTGTGCTTGTGAACATGAGGGTGGTACCCTACTGCGTGAGGGTTCCCTTCCTCCTTGCATCCTCAGGTGAAGGACAAGAAATCTGTCTTCCCTCAGACAAGAGGTGCAGCAGAGGAGGAGGGCTGAGAGCTGGCTGACAGTGGTACCAGCTCTCACTGGGCTGTTGCCAAAGTCACCGGGTGGCTTAGCCCAGACCTGGATCACAGCAAAGCTCAAGCTTGCCCGTGCTGCCTGGCACCGGACAGAGACAGAGAGCTGTACCAGGTTGCAGATGGTGTAGGCACCCAATAAATGAGAGAGGGGAGCATAATGTAGATTTTAGGGTTTGATAGTTGTGTAGATAGTGGATGATGTCATCAGCTTGTGTTTGGGCCAAGTACGCCATGTAGACATATCCTAGAGGAAAGGTTTGTGCCAAAAATACACGTTTGCCTGTAGCAGTGGCCAAACCTGAAAAAAAATACATAAATCTAAATAAAAAAAAACTGAAAGAAAGAAGGGAAGAAAGAAATCCTCTTTTATGGTATAATAATGAAGAGCTGTATCTAAATCCATAAATTAGGCTCAACTTTAAAATCACATATAATTTCAATTACATCCATCTGTTTCTCCTTCGGAAGAATAAAGTGAGGTCAACGAGTAAACATTTTACAACCATAAAAATCCTGGAATGCGTTTTAAGCTATATACATATGTGATTTGTAAGAAATCTATTTACATGTAAAATTTCTCATTTGAATATTCATTCCCTTTATCATGCAAACACTGATTTTTTTGAAGCTACCTGCTTCGAAATGAACACATATATTTTAGCCTGATGTTATTACTCATTTTTTTTTTTCATTTTAACTCTCTGATATTTCTATCATAATGAAGAAAAATATCTGAATACGTTTAACTTTCAAGTGCCTAGACAGTAGGGAATAGATGTGGCATAGATTTTCTTCAAGACAAGTATGTAAAAGGTTTCTGAGCCCTTTGACAAAAATAAAAATTAAAACCTTAAAAGAAGTTTTTGAGGAAGATGGGTGAGAAAGGACTCAAGGTAGAAGATTATTTAAATCTTTGAATTATATATAATTATTTATTTGACTGGCATTTACCTCTCCTCTCACAATGTTGTTCACAGCACTGTCTTTTTGTGACCCTGATGAGGATTATAGCCAAGATGCATCACATGTCGTTTTACAAGTGTCTTTAATAAAGTTAATGACTTTACTGATAAGATTTTTGGTTGCAGAAAATAATGTGTAAATGCATTTTACATTCATCCTGTAAGTATACTATAATGTATTCACCTTTCTTTAAGCCAGCAGACTTTTTGAATTCCTCAAATCTGAAAAGGTGAACAAAGATGTAAGTAAGCTTGTCCAGCAATAAATCAAACAAGAAAAAGAATGCAGAATCATTTTGAATACTTAATCATAAAGCCTTCATGCACAAAATATAAAGCAAAATACTGACCTAAATGGTTAATAACAGGAAAAGTCTGTTAATACCTGTTGTATAAACCCCTAATCTTTACAGTTGTTAACAGGAACTGGAGTGCATGCATAAAAGATGGCTCTTCACAGCAATGCTGTTATCCACATCAATCAAGATAATCCCACAGTAAAACCTTGCTAAAGAGGAAATGTGGCATGTTTGGATAATGTCAATGATTAGAAAATATGTCCCAGGAAATGCCATGTGAAACAAGTTTAAATATTAATGCACACTTTCATAGCCCTTTTCAGCTCAGAGTCTCAAATTATTTACATGGACTTCAAGGGCCAAACTCTGATTTCAGTTCCAGATATGAAACAAACAGAAATTCATGTGTATTTGAAAGCAAAGTGTGATTTTGAGCTGTAAAACTTCACAGCTGCTTTTTCAGAAAATATGAATATTCAGTCTATATAAGGGTAAACTGAGTCACAGAACAGGGAAATTATTTGTTGAATGCAAACACATTGACCCAGGGCACATGATACACCTCACTATCTCTTATAGCTAATTCCTTCTTTGTGACACAAGTAAACACACTGCTGGTTCAAATTCACTCTGTCTTAGACTGACAACATATTTGATCATAACTCTTCAGAGAGGACAATTTTATGTTTTAGATCATGATATAAATTAAGTCCCTGAAAGATTTTCATTGGATGTATAGTTTATTCTGGAGAAATCATTAAAAAAGAAATTATTACACAGTAAACCTCTGTGAACAATCGTGCCCTTGGTTTCTACTCCAGATTAGTGGTAATTGAATATGATTCACACCTTCAGATTGGCAGTCTTTGACTGATAATAACTTGGGAAAATACATGTTGCTCTCTTAAGTGCTATTCCTCTATTGTTTCTCAGGACAACCAAAGAATTAGCTCTCCTCATGTACTTATGAGGAAGGTGGTATTAAAAAAATATGTAAGGGAAACAGAATTATCTCAGTTAATTTTAGATAGTTACAGTTTAAAAGTCTGGATCTCAGCTGGTTCTTGTGATTTCACTAGACTGAAGTATATTGTCCCATGAAATGTCCTTTTCTCTCCACTGACTGTAGCAGGGATCTCGTAATGCAGATTCACATGACTATGTTGTAGCTATCCAGAGTTAGTGCTATGAATCTCACTTGAAGTTAAACTAAACAAGTCATCTTTTTGCAGAGCTGGTCATAATTGGTGCTTGTTGAACTAGGTGGAGCAGGGGAGCAGTCAAACCCTACAAAAACCAATGGGAAAACACAAAGGAAAATGTGAATGTGAAGTAGGAGTGAAGTTCACACTAAAAAATAGAAATTACACAAAAGCCTGTGTTTCAATAAGAAGGTGACTAGGTTTCCTAAATGGAACCTGGCAAAGTTATAATTAGATCTGATCAGAGGAATCACAATGTCAGATGAGACTTTATTATTCAGTAAGGTCTCAGTTCAATTAAACTGCATGAGATGCTCTGTGACTTTAAGGATAATCAGTTAGGTTGTCTTAACAACTAAGCAAGGAAGAGTGAGGAATTATGCCATGCTAAAACATGTCTTTAATAAAGGGTTGCCTGAAAAGACAACGCAGAAGACAGGGGTTTTTTTTCTTTTCAGGTTTTAATGTTCAAAGTAGAAGAAATAACTTATCTCTGATGACCTCTTTCCTGGAACAAAAGATACAAATTAAGAAATTATTTTATAATAATTAAAAATTTAAAAAAAAAAATAAGATAAGGCTTGTTACAGGAATAAACATCCTACCAGTAGAGCTTTTAAACTATGACTAAATAGTTTAATTATTTTAATTAAAAAAAAAAATCAAACCAAACAACTGTGACTTCAATTTGTACGGTGCCTTAAGCACAAACCAGCAAAATATGGTTCTGGCAGTGGACTGAGATGTAGAAATACTGCTCTCACTTTGTGGTTCACTCTCTTTATGTCAAACATTTATGAATAGCATGTGCTTGGCCTAGATGGCCACAGAAGGGTGCAGGACACCTCATACCGTCAAGAACATCTAAACTGGGATTTTTTTTAATGTAGGCATATGCCAATATGTCATATATAACGTATATGATATATATATAACCATATATATATATATATAACTACTTCTAATAAGTGGGAGTGGATGTGAAAGTTATGTACCTTGTGCTTCACTTTGGATAACTTAAATGATTTTTTTTTTTTTTTTTTTTTTTTTTTTTTT
>NW_010301607.1:18965-35649 GCF_000700745.2 Antrostomus carolinensis
CCAGGACACGTTCACTGGCCCCAGGGCCACCAGGCAGCATCTGGCCATACTATTACACACTCTCAGCATCCAAAGGTGAAGGGCTGCTTCCAAACTGCCCATGGGAAACAATCTAACCTAACACTCTGCATCACAGATGGTACTGTCCAGAGAGTGCCAGCTTGCCTGTGCCAAAGGTGTGGCAAGGTTGACTTTAATGGTTTAATAAACTACAGAGAGAGAAATTCTAGTGAGTGGGAATGTTCTTTGGCACCTCAGTTTACTGGAATAGCCATAGCGCTGGTGAACTAGGATTTCTGACAGTGTCCCTCGTTGAAACATCCTTTAGGAAACTAAGCTATCATGAAATGAGAGGAAGTGTTTTTACTCAAGTGTCACTATTTCTTAATCATAGTAATTATCAGTTGTGGTGATTAATGACTGGATTAAAGGTGCAGTTCATGAATAATGGGAGTTTTTACTATAGATGGATGTTACCAAATAGATGAGGATGTGCCTCTTCTAAGAAACCGAGGGCACGAAGGATAAAAGAAATAGAGTGATCACAAAGAGATCAATAAAAACTTGTCATTTACAAAGGTGTCTGTGAGCAACAATTCGCTTAGGAAAGAGAACCGACGCGTCTGTTTTCAAGGGGCAGATCTAACACAAGCAAAAGGAATTTTTTTTCATAAAATTCATAATTAACTTGTGGAACTTGGTGCTAGATGAATGGATACCTCATGGCGGATAGGCAGTTCAGGAAATCCTTAACCTTTTGACTGCCAGAAGCAGTGATATTTGCTGAGAAGGATCAGTCTGTCCTTACCTTGTTTCTCCCATGTCACCTAAGCATTTTCTACTTGTCGCAGTTGGAGGCAGGATTTAGCCATTTCAGTCTAACCCAGCGTGGCAGTTTCTATTTTTCTGTACACTGGATCATGTGTGTGGAGAGTGTAAAGGGAATGGGCAATATTTGTGACAGCATTTTATTCTTTTTGTTTAATCATCGGCTTGTCAGCAGCCCTGAGATGGTTTTAGTACTCAACAGAGCAAAGGAAGCGTTGCGAGAGGCATTGGAGGGGTACTTGTGACTCTGAAGGATTTGTTTGCCTCATTATGCTAATTCCTCCATTATCTCTGACATAGTGCATCATCTTGCTCCTTTTAGATAAGTCTTACATTCAGCCCTTAATTCCATTGTTCTTGTGTCCTCAGTCTGTAAACCTGAGATGCTGTCACGAGAGGTAGTGATGGCAAATACACCATCTGTGAGATTTTCAGCTTGTATTACAATAAAGGCTACCAAATGAGGTAGAAGAATTCTCGATAACATGGGTTTCTAGGTACTGTGCCATAATATGTAATGGGGGAATAAATCACACAGTCCAACATTTATACACTCAGGTGCCAAAAGCAAAGAACTTGAGGTTCATACCTTGGAACCTGAGTAAGTACAGCTGGACCGATGCTGCTGACACAGCGAGACTTTTTAACTCATACATACATCACTGCAAACCATGGGTGTTTGTCACCTCTGCATATCTGGCCACTGTAATTTTTATTCAGGAACATGTGAAATGTCTGAAGGTGGGAACCCTGTGCTTCTGCTTCCCCAGTTATAAAGTAAAAATAATTTTCATTTTGCAGAATATTGTGATTGTTCAAGTTACTTTGAGATTTATAGATCAAAGGCATCATAAAAGCACAAAATATTTCTGTGTTCAGTAGATACAGCATGAAGGATCTGTAAAATGGTGTACAGATCTTTAAAAGAAAGAATGGAGTTTTGAGCAAGTGCATGTGTAATTTCTATAGACAACTGCCATTATCTTGTGAGGCAAAAGTATTGCCAAATTATTAAGCTAATTACAGGTATTAAAACAAATATCAGTCTTCGAACACTCTGTTGCCTTTTTTTCTTCCTTTGAAAGCTTTTTATTATTTTTTTATTACTGTGGGCACATATGAAAACTTTTAATTTGAATAATTTAGAACTTTGCATTTAATTTTATTATATTTCTTTTCATGTTACTGCAGTGTTGTCTTTGGGCTTTTAATTGACTTTTTGTTGTTGTCAAACCCTTTGAAACTTCTGAAACAAATGGCATGAAAAGAATAAATAATGACATAGTCACAAGAAAAAAACAATATTTTATTAAAGAGACTCTTTCACAGAGTTAAATTCTGTGATTTTTAATATTTTCTGATCAATTACAATAGCATTAGTACTAGGTTCTTATGAAAGTAACATATCTATATCTATAGAACAGGCATGGAAAATGCTGCAAATACATGTCTTTGATCTAAATGACAGAAATAAATTTGCTAAGGACACGGTAACATTAAGCATGTTTAAACTGACCCGTATTGCTTGAAATGCAGGTAGAGTGTTTCTCCTTTTGATCAGGCCATTTGATTCAAAGTATAAATGAAATTAAGTTATGTGCATAATATGTGTAAAATAATTTGGCACATTAACTCTTAACGTAGGTTAACATTTTATTTGCATATATCGTCTATTTTTTTTCCTGTTCTGCAGTTGAATTTATCACAAGTCTGCAGGCATGACTTGCTGCTAGACATGGACATGAACAATTAAGTTTTCAGTCAGAACTACAGTGAGAGACTCCACTCCGGTGGTGTTTGCTAAGCCTTTTGGTAGCGGCATTGATAAGGCAGAAAGAAGTTAATGTGTGAGAAATCTGAAGTGCAGATGCAGATCTTGTACTTGGCTGGTATTTTGTTATCTAAGAATATGTTGATCCTGAGTGGCATCCAAGTAGCTTTACTTTCACTGCAGAAGAGTGTTTCTGTTTCTTCTGTTTTAAAAGTGTCCTGAATCCTTTGGTAGAATTACTACATTCTTATAATTATGGGCAACTCAAACAAATTTGTTAATTCTGGAATTAGAGTTACAATTTTTAAACAATATTTTTTTTAGAAAGTGTTAATTAGTATTAAAAGGTTTTTTTTTAAAAAACTCTATCATTCAGTCAGACACATTTTGGTTGCTTTTCACAGATTTGGAAGTTTGAGATGTGCTTTTTAGTTTGAAGCAGTCATAAATGCCTTCAATCATTATGATAAAGAATATAAAAATAACATCCAACTTGTATTCGTTTTCTCTCCACAGATCCAAAGGCTCTAGGATTCTAACATAAATTGCATATAAAAATAATGGAAATATGCATTCAATTTTTTTTAGTTAGTTGTCAAGCTACTGTAATTGATTTTGAGCAGAGACTGTGATGTTTACTCCTTGTTTGAATAGTACAAGAGTTGGGCATCTAGATTTCTACAAAGCTATAATATTTTACACTCCCTGGAGAAAGAAGGCAGACTAAATATAAGCAGTACAGACTGTTGTGTGAAAGCTGACATGTTTAAAGAAGATGCCTCCATCACCTGACTTTTTAGTTGATCTCTTCTGAACTACTTCTTACCTGTGGAGATGCACAGCATGTAGATCTCCAACTCTAACACCATAGGATCCTGGAACTTTCCATTTTCTTATTTTGTCAGAGCACTCACAGTACCTTATTATTCTAGATATGAGCTTAAACACCTGTGTTAGGAAGTTTGCCTTTTTCAGGCTTTTTATGTAGCTTGCAGAGACTGGCATGTTCCTCCAGGGGATAATTCAGAACAGGAATCTCTTGTGACGAACTGACTAAAGAGCAGTGAGTCCAACTTCATACTTGACTAAGTGGCTAAAAGTGGGTTATGTTCAGAAAATTATTCTTCCAGCAATTCCAGCACTAAGTATGCTGTAGGGCTGCAGGACTGCTAAATTTTCCATCATTTTAGAACCCTTTGTGTGTATATGGTGCTCTGTCTAGGTGCAATATGAAATTTTGTAGATCTGCCATGTTAGAAATTTGTGCAAACACCCGAGGTTAAGAGGAAGTTAAACACTAGACTTTAAAGGTACAGAGAATATAGCCTTAATCGTAACAATTATAAGGACACTCATTAGCCTAATGAAGCCATGGCACTATATCTATGAGGATGATGCCACAGCAGTGTCAACGTGAGTTTGTTGTGAGAATACTTTGAATTAATTTTGATTAACACTATGCAGTCCCCGAGGAAAAAAAAAGAAATAATGTTAAAGAAACAAAATTTGTGCAAAACTACATTGCTGAGAAAATACCAGAATGATACATGAAGAAACTCTTCTATAAGGTTTGATTTGTAATTATGGATCATAAGATACTTTCTGTCCTCAGTTCTTAAATACATAATTCATGAGTTAAGCCTGAGTAAGTTTTTCAGCCAATGAAAACTGCACTGAAATTGTAATTTAGGGCATTATCAGCACAATGCATTTGATAAACAGTTAGGGCTTTTCATTCTCTTTCTCTTTTAATAGGAGAGGCAGGAAGAAATTCTTATAACCTAGAAAATAACATAGTTGTATTTCCACCTAAGAGCTTTTATGGGAAGGTGTTCAGTTAGATACAAAGCATAAAGTAAGCAAAACTTAGGTGGGATTTAATTCAATAGACAGGATAATCTGAAATCTCATCATGTTTAAATTGAAGTAACTTACTTAAAGTTGCCATTCTGTTTAAGCCAAACACACTTTGTGTTCTTGCTTATGTTTATGCACACAAGAAAAGCAAGGCAACAGAAACCAAGGAAGCAAAAGCTCCCAAATATGCAAAGTCTTTGAAAATTTCAGGCAAAATTTACAGTGCTTTTTCACAATGAAGTATTCGCTTAATGCTTTTCCACAGGCTGAAATAACTTTCATACTGGTTTTATCAGTTCCCAGTACACAGTGATATTCAGAAGACCTCAGTTCTTACTCAAAGTTTGTTGCACTTCACATGCATGCAACAGAGAGATAAAATTCTAACAATACATGCGCTCTGTCCTTCTTTACATTTTAAAGCAAAACTGATATAAAGTGTAGTGCTTGTTCAGAAAGCTTCTGTTATGAGGGTAATGAAAGAGATAGCAGTTGCAGGGTTAGTGATTCCTTAATGATCAACAAACTCTTTAAAGTGATCTGGGAAGAGGATGTAGATAGTGAAGCAGATGAATTAAAAACTTGGAAAAAGTTTTCATAAAGTTTGTTGAAATTAATAAACATCTTTGTCAGTATTTTCTGAGAAGTATTAAATGTAAAAAATGTTTCATTTCATAAGCTAAAATACTGTAAATATTAACTGATTAGACTGGACAAAAATTAACTGATCAAAATTGTGCTTTACTGTCTCAAATCAATAAGTCACTTGTCAGAAATAATTTGAAAATACAAATCTCATTCTAAATTTTTCTGTAAGAATCAAAGAAAAGAGAAAAGATGGGGAAAATGGCAGGCTATAGGTGGGCCTCTTCAAATTTTAGATTGAATGGCTTGAATATTTCCTGAAAGTCTTCAGAAGTCTTCTGAAAAGCTTCAGATGTCAAAATAGAAACACTTGAAGGCCTATTATCAAAATAATAGCCTCTGTAGTCTGTGAACTTGGCAAAAGAAGAATGACTTGTCTCCAGTGACATGGGGCTGATGGATTCCACTGGCAGCCAGTGAGTTGTGTGACGTGACTAGATAATGAAGGCTTTTATAAACTCCTCTGCCTATTTAAGGGCCTAAAAGTGAATTTTGGATCACAGGCCAAGTTTCAGGGCCAGGCATCCATAGATGGATTCTCTGCTATTTTTAAAAACTCTTGAGGTTGCAACTACGGAGGGTATTTATGCACAGTCTTTGCTCATGTGATAAAATCTTCTGTTCTCTTTAGTGAACAAGGGGATAGTTATTCCTGTAAGTTTTAATATAAGCTTAGAAAATGTAACTGACAATGCAAACCTCAGTGAACCATCCTGGAGAGGACAGGTATTCATTAAATAATAACCATTCTTTGTAGTGCATTAGCATGAAGAACCTTAGCAATGGACAATCAGTTCTGCCAGGTAGAACAAACCCCCTCCCCTGGCACAAAGACCTTCCAATTTAAATTCTCAACAAGACACAACAGTTGGAAACAGAAGATGAGAGAACAGGTAAAATGCTGTAGGGGTTCTCTTTGGTGGTATTTCATATTCTTTAACTAGTAACATACAGATCTTCAAGAGTATTCTGCAGATTTTAAAGTATAAGAGCGTGATTAAAAAAAATAAAAAAATCCGGTCATGGATTTCAAAGAGAAACTCAGACTGCTGGATTCAGTGTATTGACATGAGATCAAGTGAAAAAATCAAGCTCTCATGTATTAACTGAGCAAATATTTCATTCTGACTAATCAGAATATTGTTTTACAAACATTAAAAAAGCTTGCTAAAGCCGTGTCATTCGTTATTATCATTAAAAATATTGGTATTATTTCTTTGGAATAATTACGAACATAACAATTATTCATAAGATAAATGGGTAGGATTAAAAATAAGCACATACAAAGCTATTCATCAATTAAATAAATCAGCTCATGCTATGAAAACTCCAGGAAAAGATACCTTAGAGATTTAGTTAATATCAAGGCACTAATTATTACAGTAACGTTGATTGTTTGGACATGATGAGGAGGAAATCTTAGAAGTATTGTCTGGATAAGACTAGAGGCTTATTTTCTTTTTAACATACAGGAAAAATAGTACGAACAACAAGACATTCAGTGACCTTTTTTTTTTTTTTTTAAGAGTGATTTTAATACATCTGTGCAAAAAGCCAGATTATCCTTTGTAACAACATACAGACATAAGATGAAATTGTGTGTGTGCTGTGTTCCCCCTGCCCCTTCCTCCCCCCCACACCACCTCATCCTTTAGTCTTTAAGTGTTACATTTTGTGGCTCTGTTTACGCCATTTCTTACCTAAAAAATGTGGTGGCTTTGGAGAGAAGAGAGATGCAACTCTTTTCCACTGAGAGCATCAGAGATAAATAGCTGCAACTGTAGGCACTGAAGTGATCTTCGGATGTCCGGACACCAAGCCAGCTTTAAGAAAAGGATAGAGTATGACTGAATTAGTATGTTGAGGAGCTTGAGAAAGCAAACTGTTCTTATTAGCCTGGGTGACCAGGCAATGCCAGGTTGACCAGACAGCATTTAACACTTTAAGCAGTACTGTGACTTGACAGCACATCAGCACTTTCAAAGCTGTTAGGGGGATTGATGCCATGAGTGCCACCATGCAATGACAAGCAGAAAAGTACCTGAGGAAGAGCCCAGAGCCTCTACTGCCTGCCTGCACAGCATGACCTGGGTACACATGGGTGCTACCAGTGACCTGACAGGGGCCTCTCTGACCCCCAATGCTTTACAGCTGCATTCCATTCTCCATGTGTGCCCCAGACCCTGATTATCTCTTGGCTGTGTGGATGAGTCTCCTCAAGACCCTCTTGACACACTGGCAGCTGAGATACTCCCAGAGACCAAACTTCCAGTGCTGAACAGCCTATGAATAGAGTTACGGGTTCACTTAAAATGAAAACCAGCTCAATTGCCTGAGCAAACAGAAGACTAAGCTGTAAAGTCAGAGAGCTACTTTGCTTTGTCAGGTTATCCTCATCATTGCAGGCTTCGTAAATTATAAATATCTACCCATTAGAAGAGGGAAACACAAGCTCTGTTCTTTCTGCTGGGCTTAATATTATTTTATTATTTCTAACCCCATAAACTGTAGTATTTCAAAGGTAAAATGTGTTCATAGTTGATGTAATTTTACAAAGCTGGATCTTTAAATAGCAGTACACAAGGAATTCCTGCTTTACAGGTCTGAGTATGTACTCCACTGCACCCAGCCACCAGTCTGAAAGAGACCCAAAACACAAGATGGAAAAGTGTCCCTTCCCCTTATCCATTCTCCAGCTCAATTTTCATGGGAATGAAAGACAGCTGCTTAACCTGGAAGGCCCATGGTGTGCAGGTTTGATGGAGCAAGGCTCTGAGGAGTGCTGATGAGCTTTGCTTCCCTGCAGTCTGTGCATTGACAAAGTGTCTACCATGAAGTATGTGTTCTCTGTAAGGTCTGTAAAGTTACCGATATACATCTAAACAGGGTTATAAATAGAAAAGCAGGTATGGTGTTGTGTTCAAGCTTCATTTGGAAAAAAAACCCTACCACCACCAACAAAAACCCCAACCCGAAACAAAACAAACAAAAAAAACAAAACAAAAGAGGCTGAGATCAAAAAGAGCTGTTCACTGCCTCAAGCCTGATGCTGGCCAGGGTCCAGGCAGAGCATGACTGCTGGCTGAAATTAGAGGTGCATGAAGTCTACCCTACGTTGTGTCTGGTTGCTTATAGACATGGACCAATCTTCTGAGAGTCACAGGTCATCCAGACTGGGGAGTGTCTATCTTATTTCTCTTGACCTCATTCCTTATGTTGATTTTGAGATTGTAGACCACCTGCAACAGTGCCCGTGAGTTTAGTTTCTTCAGTGAGAAAATTCTTCAGTTTGTAATGGTAAACTGGGGCTTTCTTTTGCATCTTAAGTTTAATCATATCAACTTAAAATACATACTAGGGAGGACTTCACTGTTGTTTTCCATAAATATACGACCCATTTTTGAATTACACATTTACATAAAGATATTTTTTGGAGCATTTTTTTCTTTCATTTAAAGGACCTGTGTTAATGTCTGATAATCTGGATAACAAAAAAAAAAAAAAAAAAAAAAAAATTTTTGAAAAATTGGAAAAAAAAAAAAAAAAAAAAAAAAAAAAAAAAAAAAAGAAGAAATAAACAGCTGAAAAATTACCTTATATGACAAAAAGGTATGAAAAAAGTATTCTGGGAAATAGAGCTTGATTAGAAGCTGAACACAAGCAGACAATGTGCGCTTGCAGCCCAGGAGGCCAACCGTATCCTGGGCTGCATCAAGAGAAGCGTGTCCAGCAGGTCAAGGGAGGTGATTCTGCCCCTCTCCTCCGCTCTTGCAAGGCCCCACCCGGAATACTGCATCCAGTTCTGGAGCCCCCAACATAAGAAAGACATGGACCAGTTAGAACAAGTCCAGAGAAGGGCCACCAGGATGATCCGAGGGCTGGAGCACCTCTCCTATGAAGACAGGCTGAAAGAGTTGGGGCTGTTCAGCCTGAAAAAGAGAAGGTTCCGGAGAGATCTTATAGCGGCCTTCCAATACCTGAAGGGGGCCTACAAGAAAGCTGGGGAAGGACTTTTCATAAGGGCAACTAATGACAAGACAAGGGGAAATGGGTTTAAACTGAAAGAGGGGAGGTTTAGATTAGATATTAGGAAGAAGTTCTTCACTGTGAGGGTGGTCAGACACTGGAACAGGTTGCCCAAGGAAGTTGTGGATGCCCCCTCCCTGGAAGTGTTTAAGGCCAGGCTGGATGAGGCTTTGAGCAACCTGGTCTAGTGGAAGGGGTCCCTGCTGATGGCAGGGGGATTGGAACTAGATGATCTTTAAGGTCCCTTCCAATCCAAACCATTCTATGATTCTATGATTCTTTGTGAATCTGGAGCTATAAAATCTATCCTAAGAGTACACAACTTTCACAATAGATTGCAGCAACCTCAAGTCTGAGGGGCAAATCAAGACCCTGCCTGCTGCAGAAATTTACTTTAGGACATATTTGTCTTCATATGTTCTGAAATATACCTAAAATTACTGCTGTATAGTCAGAGTGATGTGAGTTTTGAGTGCTGCAAAAAAATGAATAAAACCTCTGCAGTTTATATTTGCTTACTGTACGTTTTCAGTTTCCCTTGTGACAAGAAGAGATAACTACATAAAATGTCATAGTAGCAGAACAGAAGCATACTGTTGTATGATGGGATCACAGTCAGCAGTCTTAGCTATACATTTTTGAATCTGAATGTGTACAACTCAAAACATGGGTTTATTAGGAATCATCAATCCCAGTTTATGCAAAGAACAGACAGTTCCTTTATGGTGGAGGCTGCTTGCTAGTCTGTTACACAGCTGGGTATAGCTGAAGAACAAGTAGGATACAAATTAGGAAGCTTGATTCTTGAAGTAACTGGAAATATCCAAGCAGAAATATGCTCCAAATCACAGGCTATTAACAAGAGAATAAGAGGTACAAAGTACATTCATCTGAGAAACACAGTTTTGTAAGACAGCTCCTGTGTCTTTTGAAAGGAGCATGCTAGAGTCTGAACTTCTCTGGAGATCTGTGTTGCTGCTAATGATGGCGTGCATTTATGTGAAGACAGAAGGATCCTTCCAGGTTCTCAGTTCAGCAGAGTTCACCACTATGTTCTGCTTTGTCCATTTACCCTACTCCAAAAAACCCACAACCCCCTGCAGTCTGCTAAGAAATAAGTGTTTTACATCCATTTAACTTAATTACATCCTAATTACATCCTCATAGCCTTATCATTTGTACATTTGCTTGGACAACTTTTACTTAGTGTTTATCATCTCTGTCTGTGAGCTGTTCTATTGACCTCTTAGGAGTTAGCTCATAAATAAGCTGTTGTCAACATAAAATGATGTGTGCTCTAGGAGTGCTTATCTCTACTGTGTATAAAGGGACACTGTATAGATAGCTTTTCTGTAGATGTTTAAATGGTGATAGTTCTCACCTTTTTATATCTGTCAGCGCATTGCAAGATGTTTCCATGGAAATTGAGAGTTCCTTCACTTAAAACATGGAATTAACTTACTTTTTACTGCGAGAAATGGTGACAAAAGTATTAGAAATTCTTATTGCTGCCAATGGTGAGAGTAAAGGGTTATGAAAGAAGAGGATAAATCCAAACAGCTCTTCTAACTCCTGTTCTACTAATCCATCAGTATTTCCTGCATTGCATTTTCTAGTGCTTTGTCTAAATTCCAAGAGTTGTGACTCCCATCAAAGATTTTTCCATGACCCAGAAGAAACTCATTATCAGATAAAATGTTTTCTCTAAGTTTTCACTTTCTTTCCACTTTACTACTTGTAGCTGTACTTTTCGGGTATTATTCCCAATTAATAATTATCTTTTCAGTTATGCCTTCTGCCCTAAAATATAGCTGTTGGCAATTTGTGTTGCATTCTTATGTTTTCCTTAAGTGTCTACTTCTCTGTTGTTCAGATATGAAGACAAATTTTTCAACTGCATTGTAGTGTTCTGGGATGTTTTAAAAAAAAAAAAAACAAAACCAAAACATTTTCTGGATTTTTTTCCACAAAAAGAATCCAGAAAGATTTCCATAAGGATGTTCCCAACAGAAGGGATCATCCTTATGGAATGCCTGAACAACTGATTATGTTATGTATGTGGTTGAAATGCAATGTCATTTCTTGCTAGAGCAACACCTTTTATCCATTGCTTAATGAATATAACCTTGATCAGCTATAAAGCTATTCTGAGTTTCTCATTGAGTTCCCAAGCAAATGGATTGCTATTTTACCTGTATATTTTTCACTAATTCATTGGATTACGTCTCTTTCCTGACTGCTGTTCACAGAACATACAAAGCTAATTTCTGCTAAGTATTTCAGATACGCATAGTTCATTTTCCATATATTTTTTTAATGAAACAAGATGTGGATTCTGAAGTTGGTGCTATGAGAGCTTTTGTTATATGAAAAGCCTCTTCTTTAAATAAAATATTTATTTTTTGTGATAAACCTTTATTTTGCAAAGTGATTTTTCCTGTTTCTCTTCAGAGTTCTTTGTACATTGTAAGTAGTAAATTGAGTGACTCCTGGGAAATTTTCCATTTCTGTAGCATTGGTAATATTGATGACTCTGAAAGTCCATCAATAGTCTGATGATAATACTACATTTTCTGTCAAACAACACAATATCCTCATCACAAGGTCAGAGTGGAGGCAAATCTTAGAACAATTCTATCTTTAAATAGATTATATCTTCAGTTCCTCATTTCATTGTCATGTTTCAAAAAGTGGAGAAGGTAACACAGTAACACAGATTGGGGTTTTTTTTTGGTGGGGGTTGTTTTGTTTTGGTTTGGTGTTTTTTTTTTCCTAATGACATAAATTCCTAAACTTCCCCAACAGAAAAGCCAGATATAATATCTAGGGTAAAAGTTAAAACTAACTCTGGGTGAGAAAACACAAGCATTTGACCCAAAGACTATCCCTAGCTAATCTCCTAAATGATCCCTTAATAAAAAATTGTTCTGTAAAATGTGCTGTATAAAAAGTACAAACTGATCAGTTACAATATAGTTAGTTTATATGTGTTGTGGACAAGGTTTTATTGACATTTTATTGTTGCAGTACATCTGGAAACTTTGAAAGAAAGAAAAACACAGTTTAATCCTGATCATAGTGATCCTAACATCATAACAGGGTCATGGGATCATTTGCAATCAAGCAACAAATCCTTTAAAAAATTTTTGTTGTTGTTACACACAATAAATAACTTTTCCAGAACCAGCAGGTTGTCAACTGAACTGAGAAAAAGGGTTAAGTGTGTGAAATCAAGGAGATACTTACACCGATGTTTTATGGGATAATGATAATTCTTCAGATCTGAGGAAACATTTATGGAATTGCTCACCATAATACTACTAATGTAATGAAGGAAGAAACAGACTAACAAAGGAAGTAACCATGTTCTTAGAGAAACTGTGGTTTACCATCTGAATTCTATACACTTGGTAAATGATTTATAAAGCTATTCCTAATTATTTTATGAAGTTACCTGTAGATTTAATCAGAAAATTAATCAGTGCTTTAGCTGTATATTTATGTAAGGTAAGAAGATGTCCTTTTCCCTATTTACATATTAAGGGGAGTGATTAAAATTATATACATGTCTACATCTTTTCAAATAACGTTATAATATTGGAAAGATTTACAGTTTATATCAGCTTCCAAGCTATGCTTCTATGGCTTCTCTGCCTCCTCAAATGAAGGACAATCAATGTCCATGGTGGATGACTGGAAGGAGATCCCACCTTCTACTGCAGAGACCATGCTGACGGTATTTACAGAAAGAATTACATGTAGACTTTAATTTCTGAAAGAAGTGTAAAACTGAAATGACCTACTGGAAATCTCTGTTAAAGTTCATTAATTTTATTAGAGAACTCTGCCTAGGCCAGCTGCTGTTATTGAGACAGATTTGTCATTGAAGGAATTTTTTCTTATTTTCTCAAGTTTGCATTTTTCCATTTGCAATCTTTTTGTTAATATACTACTTACCACTCCTACAACAGTCACATACACACTCATATCAGTGATGAGGATTTTCTCTGCTTTTTTAAAGGTAACAGATACATTGTCCTGTATATTTTCACTTAATACCCCACACATGCTCCTGAGAAAATAAAAATGCCACCAAAACCGGTGGAAAAAACCCCAGTTATACAAGGCCCCTCCCAACATCTGAAAACAGAACATCTAATAATAGAACATAAAGAACAGAACATTGATTTTCTGTAATCCACCGGTTGGGATATCAGCAGAAAGCAGAAACTTACTTTCTGAATTAATTATCTAATTTTCTTTCCATTGTCCCTGCCCCATTTCATTATAGCTCATTCAATACTGTTTATTTGCATATGCTTGAGCATGAAGTACGCTATTACCCACAGAACATGTACATTAAGATTGAGCAAAACCACTCTTCCAGTAAATGCAATTTAGAATAGTGACACTGAGTAAGTGGAAAAAGTCTTGAATCAAGATTCAGCTTAGGTATTTTCTCATAAATTGTGTAATCTTTTGTGATCAAGGTTGTACTGAATCAACAAGACACCTTTATTCCTGCCCAAAACATTTTTGAGACTACCGCCTAACAACCAGTTGTTAACCAGTCAGTTGTTTTTTTATTTTATTGCACGTTGGAAAGTAGCCAATTAAGATCTGTTTCCTGGAGAGAAAAAGAGAGGAGATAACACCTGCTTAGTAAACGGCATGAAATAACACTAAAGTAAGGATGTATTTAAAGTGTGAATGTATGAACACAGATGTGCTTTTCTTTACATGAATTGGTAATAATGCTTTTGAGACTTTTGGGTAACTTGCCTTTGTTCATCAGTTCATCAAAGAGTTAAAAGAAGAAAACTGTGAGAGAGTTTTGCTTCACATCAATCATTTGCTTCACAATTTGAAGATCACTGTTCCCTTTTAATCAGTGCATGGAATATATTCTGTTTTCTTGGAGAGGGCAATTTCTGGTTTCATTACTAATTGAAGTATACCAATTATAAATGATTAGCATTTGAAGAAGGCTTTTAACTGCTATATAAGACCAGTTCAGTGTGCCTTTTTCTGTACTTCTTGTAAGTGTATACATAATTCAATAAAAACTTTAGTATAAAATAAGATTAAGTATACTTACAAGTTTTTATCAGTCATTTCTGTTGGTCTCTAATCCTAAACAAAGTGATACTAAATATGCAGAATCACAAAAGACACAAATCGGGTAATTCAGAATAAACATGCTTGATTTCTACATGAGATATTCCTACTATTTTTCCATGTACTGCAAATACAGTTAATGAAGAATATATAAAAAAAAAAAATCTTAAGCTTTTAGTTCAAAATGGGGAGCAACCCAAGAGGTTGATCTTGTAAATCCAGCTGAAAAGAATACTAGGAATCTACACTGAAGAGAATTGGGCAGATTCTGTTATTGCTTGAGGTATCAGTAACAGTATCAATATCAGTGTTACTTTAGAATAAAACCATTAAAATAAACTAATTTACATGCCTACATATGTGTAGAACAGAAACAGATTTGTTAGCTCATGTCTCTCTCCTTGCTGTCTGGTTATAAGAGATAATTCATTCTGTACTAGAAAAGGTTCTTCATGTTCATAATTTTCAACCTGTGAACATGAATGTGACCTCCGCTTTCAGAGCCACTCACGTTTGCAAGACTGGGACAGGGAGAAGAGCAAAAGGAAGAAGAGAAGTAACTTCTTGCTAGCGTTTGGAAAAAGTGAGGGGAGACTGAATATATCCTGTATTTCTAAAAATGTACAAAAAAGTTGGTTGATCAGAGGCAGAAAAATATTAGTTGAGATAGTGAAGTGTTGGTTGATCAGAGGTAGAAAAAGTGGTTTCATTGCGAGGATGAAGAATATACCTAGGAGGTACCAAGTAGAAGAATTTGCAAAACTGCCTCCCAGATTGAGAGAGGCTAGTGAAAGATACAAGTAAAAAATCTGTATCATTGGATTGTTGCTTGAGTGATAGAATGAGAAAGTTGTTCCAAGTGATTAAGAAAATAGTGTAAAAATGTTGCAAGTGACTATCAAGGTGCCTGTTTTAATTTTGTTGAACTTGAAGAGTTGATAGCTAATCACTCATAAGATAGCAAAGACATGAGGAGGTGATGGGTCCAGGATGGTGAGATAGGGCTGTGAGTTGCTTTGAGATATTAGTTAAGTCTAAATTTACAGGTACGTGTACCCTGAGATGATTTAAAGGCAGGATAGAAGGAGACAAAATATGAAGTATTTTGAAGTTCCTACCTAGAACTGCAATAAAATCTGGAGGGTTCTGTGGAAGAAACACAGTGAAAAAAAAAAAATGGTCATATGGCACAGAGTCACAGAAGCCAAAAGGAGACTAATTTTGAGAAGAATTTAGTTGTATTGCAGGGAGCTGACAGTTCAAGGCAGGATACAGAGTGCTGTTTCTGAGCATAAGGAGATTAAAGAGCTAGGAGAAATGGTAGTTAAAGAGGCAGAGAGGGAAGCAAGTATGTTTGTGTTGTGACATGAGAGGATGTGAAAGTAAGGCAAAGATTAAAAGAGGTAATAAGAGCAAACACTAGCAAAATCTGAAGTTATTTTTACAGTTTTGTGATAGGGAAAATGAAAGTAAGTAGCAGGGAAGAAAGACAAAAGTTTGCAATGACAGTAAATGGAGAGAACTGAAATAAGTTACAAAAATATGTCATGGATCTTTCTTAAATCACCAGAGAGTGATCTTTCTGCCTACTGAAGATGATGAAAGGGGTCAAGTCCAGATATTGCAGGACAGACTGAGCCGTGGCTTTCCCATGCTGATCTATACTGCTCTGACCCAGACAGCCTTGTTGTTTTCTGGCTAAGGTATTGTAGAGGGAAGCTAGGAGTGGAAGTCCTTACAATTAGGCTCAGGTGGATCTGAACTTATATGTTTCTGATGAGGCTATTATCCAAGATGAGTGTCAACTAAACCACTAAGACTGCCTTTTAAAAAGAATTATCAGTGGGTTAAGTGTGCCATAAACAGTCATATGACCATTTAAGTATACCCTGAGCACACACTGGAATGAGAACCTCAAGACCTAAACACTGCCCTGATCACTTTCTTTATTCTGCTGGGGCTTAGACAGGGCAAAATTGAGATGAGCAAATGTGGAAATAAAGTTTCAGATCAAAACCAGTTATTCAATGATGGCAAAGCCTTTCTGTTCAGGGAGACAATAAACAGAAGCTATTTGGATCACATCATTGAAGTCAGATATCCACAATCACACCTATTTTAGAAGTTTTAGTCCTTTTATGGATGGTCTTTAGGCTTTTCTCTTCATCCCTTACTTCGGAATCGATCTGCCATTATTGTGTTCTCTTATGAATATTAAGTACCTGTAGGAGTATTGATGTTCAAAACGAGGACATGGCTGGGGATGTCCTTCCTTTTCTGTCTCCGTTGTAGAAAAGTACCTGGTATAGAATATCATGAGTAACAATATTTTTGTATTATTATGCAGATAGGGGTACATTTTAGCTATATATTATTTTCTACCAATATTTCCATATTTTGCATAGATATGCTCTACACAAAGGAAAATCAAGTGTAGGG